>NC_059406.1:3143030-3454391 GCF_905220565.1 Melitaea cinxia
GAGCCAAACGAAAGTATTTATTAACGTCTGAAATATTCAAAGATTAAAGTGTGTCAGGTTTGTTTCATTGTCCCACTATACACTAATTGAAAACTCTCTTAATTATTTTGATACGTAATGTTATATAGCCTACATCACTTCTTTATAATATATTTTCTAATTATGATTGTTATGTAAATTTTCATTTATTACAAGTGCACCATTAAACAGTAGGTACATTGTTTTCGTTGCCCTGCTTCATCAATTCTTATTTTTTTTTCCTGTAAATAAATAAATAATTATCTGGGGACCAAGGAAAATCAAGGCAATCTCAAAAAATAATTAAGACGCAAAACTTTTATAAATAGACATATTTTGTGACATTGAACCTGTAACCTGGTTACAAAAGCGACACATTGCGTTTTTTCAACTCAAAGACAATGCATTGTGAAACCGTTCCCAAGGGCTTCATTGTCTTTTACGATTTATTTTAAGTTCCCGGTGTAATTTGGATCAGTATCACCTGAACCTCGATCGAGACTAAGGGTTTATTTTGTAAGTTATTGTTTTTTTTTTTCTTATTATTAATATATTAAATGACTTGTTACATACTTTTAATTGTTACCTCTCTTATATTAGTATCAAGTATATAGTTATATTATTTATTTGGTAGTTTATTTTTGTCGTTAGGATTGTAAAAGGACATCATTATTATATTAAGCGTTTAAATTAAACATATTTTCTTTTGAGTTATTTTTATGTAGATATATTTTAACAGAGTGTAAACGCTCCACTGCCCGGCGAGGGCTTTTTTAATTTTTCATTATATATTTAAATTTTAATTTCTGTAAGCCTGTAGTAAAAATATTTTTGATGAAAGATTCAATTGTAGGTCAAACTATAAATTATTTTTTATCATTCGTCTCTGTTTAAGATTAATCGAGAAATTAATTTATTTTCAGGCGGTTTAAAAAAACAGTCTTTTATTCTCTGTATTTGTTGTTTATGAGACGATTTTTTGATAATTATAAATCGACTGATTATTACTATTTTTTTAATGAATAATGACGAGAGTCTGATATAAAATTTTGTTAAAAAATTCCACTAATAAATCTTCTATTTATTTGTAGCAGAAGTAACGACTTACGCCAGCACTTTACAGAAGTGGAATATTTGTTAAAAAATTAGGTTAATTGAACTCACTTGCGTCAAACAATGAAGATAAGTCTGTCATATCCGCTTATTAGTGACTCCGTTGTAACGCTGAGCACAAAAACTTATTCTAGATTTTTTAAGCCCCTCTCGTAGTATTTTGTCTTAAATATACAAGTCATTAAAATCAAATCTGTTCTTAATGATTCATCAGCGTGTCTTTCAACTGTAGGCGGATATTGTGTAATATTACTTTTACGATGTGTCGACACATTAGGAATCATATTATAGTTATGTTGAATTAAATGCCATAACATTGCTTTTAAATCTTATGTTTTTAACTGTTTCAATTGTAAATTTTTTTCTAACATCGTTGTGTTCTTTATTTATACAAAATAATTTGTTTTTCGATATCTTAGAAGCAACACTGAAAGATCGAAAAATATAATATAATTTCCAAAAGAATTTCAACTAAAAAAACTGTTCTGTTTAAGAAAATTTAGTATGTATCATGTTATTTTTAAAAATTAATTTGACATTATATAGGTACTAGATCATACATACATACACAATATCATACATAGTACATACATACATACATGTACATACATAGATCAATCTCCTTTGGGTTGTTCATTGTGCTACGACGAAATCGTACGATTATAAAACGACATAGGTAGTCGGTAAAACAATCAGTCAAATACGCATTAGTAGACATAACTCAAAAGTACTTGTCAGATTTCGATAAAATTTAAATGGGGCCACATAAAAAGCATCAGCTTTCAATTAAACTTCATCAAAATCGGTATACTCAATAAAAAGTTACGAGGTAATACACGTAAAATAATAAAGTCGATTAGAGAACCTTCTACTTTTTTCTTATATTTGTACTGTTTAAAATAAAAATGATATAAGTAGACATCTAAATGCACTAAAAATCTTGCAATATTATCATATGTTATTACTACACAGAAGGCTCTAAGACACTGTCATTGATATTAACAATGTACTGTAAGTACTAACTTCCGACCCACATATATAAGTATATAATTTAACGGATTTACATTGCAAATGACATATTTTAAAGATATTAATGATGAATATGTATTACTGTATTACATTTTAATTATATATATATAATATTCTCGTGTTATTACATGTTACATGTATACATACTTCATGTATACATTTTATATGTTACCAATTTTTAAGAGATTTTGTGTTGGTCTGAGAATCGGCCAACATCTATTTTTCATACCCCTAAGTTATAAGGGGGTTAATAACATATATGACAAAACAACGTTTAAGGGGTCAGCTAGTATTTTATTATAAAACATGGTACAATACATGACATTTTGATAATGTTATAAAAGTAAGTCATGACAGTCGATTCGACTCGTTTGAGTTTAATGTTGTGAAAGTGCGGTGTCTTCGTAACGATACGTGAGTCATTGGGGATTCTCCTTATCGAAACGTTCTAAAAAAATATCTATAAATCTGTATGTGGGTCGATGTTGTTCAATGTCACTAATGAATTGATTGAATTGATTATGAAATCGTTTTGATAACTGAGTATGTATCGAAGATATAAATCGTCGGAGAAATGTTTCGTCACTATTGCAAATTTTGCAATGCTGTGTTATTAATAATAATTGTTTTTGCTCGCAAACGAAAAAAAAGGACTTCAATTAAATCGACGAGTACTACAACGTAGATCGACGAAAAAATAGTCAAGTAACTACGCGTTATCAAAGATTACTCAAAAAGTAGTTATCAGATCTCGATAAAATTATCAAAATCGGTACATCCAGTAGAAAGTTATGCGGTATAATACAACGTAGGTCGACGAAAAAAGCGTCAAGTAAAACGCATTATTAGATATAACTCGAAAAGTAGTTGTTAGATCTCAAATAAATTTAAATGTGACCAAATGACACACACCACCTTTCGATCAAAAGAAAATTTGTCGAAATCGCTCCACCCAGTCAAAAGTTCTGAAGTAACATACATAAAAAAAAATACAGTCGAATTGAGAACCTCCTCCTTTTTTGTAAGTCGGTTAAAAGGCGCCGTAGTCTTGTGCACTTAAAGGACCGAAAACTAAAAATTGTAAACATCCTGTTTTCCATATAAATGATGTTGTCAGTGATTAGGAAAGTTTTATTCTCATACTATTTTGGTAACATTTATAAGTTTTTTTTTTTAAAACATTTACTTATTTCAAAATTCTTATGTAATGTTATAAATTATGCTGTCTGATATTTATTTGAGTTGATTCGTTCCGTAATATTTCGTAATTTTTGAATATTTGAAAATGTCGTCATAACTTGATATGTAAGCGGTATTTTTTAATATTATTTTGCCAAGTATTTTTTTTAACCGACTTCGAAACAAGGAGGAGGTTCTCAATTCGACTGTATTTTTTTTTTTTTTTTTTTATGTATGTTACATCAGAACTTTTGACTGGGTGGAGCGATTTCGACAAATTTTGTTTTAATCGAAAGGTGGTGTGTGCCAATTGGTCCCATTTAAATTTATTTGAGATCTAACAACTACTTTTCGAGTTATATCTAATAATGCGTTTTTACTTGACGCTTTTTTCGTCGACCTACGTTGTATTATACCGCATAACTTTCTACTGGATGTACCGATTTTGATAATTCTTTTTTGTTGGAAAGGGGATATCCCTAGTTTTGTACCATGATAAGGAAACCAGGATCTGATGATGGGATCCTAGAGAAACCCAGGGAAACTCTTGAAAATCCGCAATAACTTTTTACTGGGTGTACCGATTTTAATAATTTTTAATTTAATCGAAAGCTGATGTTTGTCATGTGGTCACATATAAATTTTATTGAGATCTGATAACTACTTTTTGAATAATCTTTGATAACGCGTAGTTACTTGACTATTTTTTCGTCGATCTACGTTGTATTACTCGTCGATGTAATTGAAGTCGGTTTTTTTTCGTTTGTGAGCAAACACAATTATTTAATTATATAAACTCATTTTTGTTGTATATTTCTATCTCTCTAATCTCGAACTCCTAACTAGTTAAATTTAGAAACTATTTTTGTATTAAGTTTTGTTATTAATTATAAATTTTGTATTAAAATTTATTGTGCTAATAAATGCTGTGGCACAATTTAATATAAAGTACGTCCAACTACATCCAATAATTTTTCTCTATTGTGTCAAAATATACTGATAATATTTAGTACCTTGTTTTAAATATTTATGTAAGCTGTAGTCATATATAAAATTTTAAAAGTGAATAAAGTTGATAGCAGAACATTGTACACCATGCTTAAAATGTACGATTTCAACTTATACCGTTGCAATACTCGTTACTATTTTCAAGTTTTATTTCGCTAATTACAAAGTAACACGAAATAGTAAATAATAACGATGTTATTGTTAAACTGTCCAGTTTCGATAGACCGGCGCGGCGTATGAGCGTGTTGAAATGTTACGCCACGGCGCGGCGTGCCTTGCGCCGGACCAACGTTACATTACAGATTTCACTTTTAAACATCTATCGATATGTCATCATATTTATATAACAACGAGATTGTTTTGCAAAGAATGTGTCCTACTTAACTTTATATAAATTTATAAATTAATTATATTAGTACATATTGAGGAAATGATTTTTGGTTATAGACGTGAAGCAAAAACTTTGTACGCCTTTTTACGAAAATTGCGCGGACGGAGGAGTATTAATTTCCGTACACTTATAGTTTATATAGATAAGGAGTGCAGGATGCTAATATTTTTTTCAAATGAACATAAAATATATAATTCATTAAAAAAAAAACTTTACACACACTACCATGTATTAGATTCACACTCACGCATATTATACTTGTTTTTTGATTAACAGTTTGTAGTCAAATTGAAAAATTTTAAAAAAAGGTTTTTTATTTTCAATATTTTTTGTTTTCTTTCAATTTAAATTTTTAATTACGGTCGAATTTCGATCACTGGGCAACAACTAGTTTATTGAAATGTGTCAATACACGTTATACATCTGTAGTAAAAGAATGTGACCGCGGATGTACCTAGCCAATCCGAAATAATGACTCCTAAAAGAAGTATAATAATGATTTTTATTTTTTTTATTTTATTTTATTTAGGAAACAAACTACCATAATACAAGAAAAAAATCTTATACAACTGATACAAAAGTTTCCAATAGTAAATAATTCATCAACGAGCTAAAAAGCACACATTAATAAGAAATAATCGATAAATTACACACTGAAAATATAAATAATTCAAACAGTAGTAAATTGAATAATTATGTAAACAAATACGAATAGAAACATTTTATACAATTATCAATTGAATAATAAACAATTAAAAGATAACAAATTCAGTTATTTACAACATTAAAAATCAATCATACCAACTACACTACAGTTATAATTAATATGTGATTTAAAAGTTAATTTGCTATCGATGTGAACACCCAAGTCTCGCACCTCGGTAACTCGTGTTATTGTCTCCTGATTAAGTTGATAATTAAAATTAATTATGTTAGTCTTACGAGAAAAGAATATCACGTAGCATTTTTTTATGTTCAGATACATGGAATTCACTAAGCAGTAATCGTACAATTTGTTTAAGTCACTCTGAAGTAGTAAGCAGTCAGAATTATTAGATACACACCTAAAAATTTTCATGTCATCAGCATAAATAAGTATATCTGAATTCTCGAAAAATTTATGTATATCATTTATAAAAATATTGAAAAGTAGACGACCAAGGTGCGAGCCCTGGGGGACACCAGAAGAAACGGGCACAATGATGTATACGTGTTATATCTACTTTCGAAGTTTCTTTAAACCATGAATATGAGAGTCAACATTTGGAAACGCTGATCTTTTTTGTTTTTGTAATTATTAACTTCATACAATACAAACTAAGCATAAAGATTCGTTACATTGTTTTTGAAAGTTTTAAACACGTTATTTCCGTTGACTCAAAAAGTTTTATATCAGTCGTAAACCTCTGACATATACGCTATACCTATTTGATCATTCGCTATTAAAAACAAAGGAAAATCGCAAAAAGTTACTAAACTTTAAGACAACAATACAGTCAGACGTTTGCTAAATACATTTTAAACATTCCCTTTCACAAAAGAACATCTTTGCATAATTACATAAATATTTATGACGGAACTTTTTTTTTATAATTTAATTTGTATATCTGACTCATAATTACTCTGTATAAAGCAGTATAAATTATATCGTTTGTGTCATTCGTCAGTGCATTGTTTTTAATATGTATTATATGTAAAGTTGGTGAAAATTGAATGTTAAATAATATGTTGAAAGAAGAACACGAATTAGGTATGCTTTATTATTTAAGTAATGATCACAAAATTTATGTATAGAGATCGCATATATGTATAAAAAAATTTAGTATTTGCATTTATAAATTTTTGCCATAACGGTTATTGTGCTCATTACGTTTGCGATATGACAGTTGCAATTTTAAATTGAATACTTAGCACAGAAAGTGCAGCTTAAGTGTAATAGGTAGTATTAATCTTTTTATTTTAAGCGATTAAATACTAAAGTTATAATTATTATAATCGATATTTAAGCTTTAGAGCAAAAGAATCGATAACTAGTTTATGTCGATTTATATTTTGTCATATGTTTAATTATTGTACGTAAAATTATTTATATTAAGAATATGAATTAGATATTTATACACTAGGTTCTCTCTACTCACAGTTTCAATTAAAAAGTCGTGTATTGCACCACCAAGTGCTGAGTCCGACATACGGTTTAGGACTGCCTACCCGGGCGTCCTGGACATCACCCATAAATGGGTTCCCCTGCGATACAAAAAAAGTGCTGAAAGTTCACGTTGATTATAATAGTCTGATCGCATAGATATTTGTTCTTATTTGAGATTGGTTGCTCATCTAGATTAATTTCTAGTTTTATGTGGCTTCTAGTTTGAGTATTGTGAGTTTTGATTGTTACCTCAAAACTTCCCGACTAGAAAAAAGGTCAGGCTCAATCAGATCATTGATAAAAGAATAGTTATTCTTAAAAGATAAATATACGCATTAAGTCGCAATGAAGCTGCTTTGAAAATTACTCTCCTTTGTTAAGAAAAGTACTATTTTAAAAAGAAAAAATAAAGGCTTTTAGCTTAGCAGTGGGGTATTTACAGAATGTTTGATTCCTCTCAATGGATAAGTTATTGAGAAAGAGAAATCGACCGTGGGCGAAACTGCAAGGCAGTTTAATATTTTGCCATAATTGTAAACCCGTATAGAGGGACAATAGTGGTGATTGACCTCACGGGGTCAAGGTTCTGGATACGGTGCGCGGTCGCCACCGGACACCGTTATCATTAACGTCGCCACATTTCGTAATGTGTTACATGATGCGTATCACGCTCCTAGACAGCAATTGCGTTACGTGCGGTTTACCAATTTACGTACGTTTGCAGAATTTACTATATTGATGTATTTTTTTTTTATAAATTTAATTTTAATATTTAAACTTTCGTTTATTAGAAAATATACCTTAACTGAGGTAGGGCTCAGCAGGAATTTCCCGCTCAAAATATGGAGCAGCCCGACTGGGGTAGTGCCTCGACCTTACAGAAGATCTCAGCAAAATAATACTGTTTTTAAGCAGTATTGTGTTCCTGTTGGTGAGTAAGGTGACCAGAGCTCCTGGGAGGATTGGGGATTGGGTCGGCAACGCGCTTGCGATGTTTCTGGTGTTGCAGGCGTCTATAAGCTACGGTAATCGCTTAACATCAGGTGAGCCGTACGCTTGTTTTGCCGACCTAGTGACATAAAAAAAATACCTATATACTTACTGGATAGATATCTAGACGTAGACATAGCAGATCGATGACCCGTCTTGTCGAAATTAGATTGCTTTCTGCTCCAGGATTTTGTCTTATATATAAATATGTATTATTTAAGTACACTTATCCTGAATTATCAATATTTATAGCAATTAAAAACTTTTATTGTGTTAGGGCACATAACGAAATATCTTGCTTAAAATTTGGAGCAACCCGATTGGGAAAGTACCTTACAGAATATCACAGTAAATAACTCTGCTGCCAAGTAGTATAATTGTGTTCCTGAGGTAAGTAAGGTAACCAAAAGGAAATTTTCACAACAATTACCCTAATGAAAAAGTCACCGGGACTACGGTATAATATTGTTAAATATTCGATTGTAAGAAACGTTCGTGTGCGTATTTTTATTGTGTAAGTATAATAAGTGGAGCAATAATAGTCCAGTAGTCCGACTTTTTAATATATTCAGACAAAACTATTGTTAATGTAACGAAAGTGTGTCTTGTTATACACGAAAAATTTGCCTGAACAAAAATTTAACTTGATAAAAGTAAGTATGGGGCTCTTTTAGGTAGGATTTGGAAGTCTTGTTATGGAATGTCTTACAGTCTTTGTCTATCTCCGGATACATCTTCACTAGGGGTTTATCCTTAGCGGGACCTTAGCGGGATATTATTAATGACAAGCTTATATTAAAACCGACAGACGTCCAGTCTTACAAACTATCAAGCGCGTGCAGTTGAAATTACCGTTATATTTTTTAAAATTTCTAATTTACTTCGAAATTTTATTAATTTTTCATTTCGTAAGAACCATCAAATTTTTACAAACGCGTAGAAGATAAAAAAATAGCTAAAAATTGGTCGAGCCGTTCTTGAGTTTTACGCCTAATAACACATTTAGCTATTCATTTTTATTTATATAAATACATATTGGTGATTATGAATTTTACTAACGTATCAATATGTTTGTTCCAGATGTACCTACACAGTTGGCGCTCTGACGAGCTGAGCATGTTAGTGGGTGCGAAGACGACGGGCGCGACGCCGCTCGTGATCGCCTGCAGGAACGGCCACTTCGACGTCGCGGAGTACCTTATCGAACGCTGCAAGGCGGACATCGAGCAGCCCGGTTCAGGTGAGATTTCTTTCATATACGCAAAGGGCGGCAAACGAGCGTTTACCGTAGCATATAGACGCTTGCAACACTAAAAGCATCGTCAGCACGTTCCCGATTTTACGCAGAGTTACCTAGCGTGTTGTATAAAAACTACAAAGGTAGTTATTTACATTATATCGATAGTATTACATTGCAATACTAGATGACGCTTAAATTAAATACTTATAAAATGTCGTTAAAAGAATTTCGACAATGTAATTTATTCTCATTGCAAGTTTTTTTGTAATTTAGCTTATAAACATAAATTATAGATTACATTATTAAACTGAATTTGTATTAGAATAGATACTTAGAGTAAAGCGTATTAAAGAAATGTGTGTGTGGGTCTTCCTGACAGGCCCGAAGGTCTGTCCGGGTACGGGCCTCGAGGTTGCCCTCTTTACCCGGGCTATCATCGCCGGAGCTTCACCTCCGGGGTCACATTATTTTGTCCCTATTGGGCCAGGGTCTCATTGCCCTTGGGGGTGTTCGCCTTAATCTTGGGGTGTTCGCCTTAATTAGGTAAACGACGGGATGTCCTCCCCCGCGTCTCTGGGTCGTCGCCACCACTGTCCGCGCTGGGTCGGCTCGGCGGTGGTTGCAGGAGCTCGCGTGGTAGAGGACGCCCTTCTGGCGGTCTCGCGTGTAAGGGGGCGATCCCGTGGAGGTGTACGCACGATTCGAGATACAAAATACATTTCGTATAGTTAACGATAGATGGAATTAAATAGTTCGTACAATTTTTTTTCAATTATTCAAATCGTTTTTTTTATTAGGTTTTTTTTATTAGTTTGCCAAAGAAGTTTCACTTCTGACACGTGTACTTTGTGCACACGCATTTTTTTATTTATTATAGATTTGTTTATTAATATTGATATAAACAAAACTTTTGACTAGCCCGTTGGCACAATTTGTCGCGACCCTGCTTTCTGCTCCGGGGGTTGTTGGTTCAAATAAAAAAATCGATAGTAATCGGGTAAATCGAACTATCAGCTATACCAGTCGGCTGTTACCTATATAACACAAGCATTAAGTCACTTACTTTATTAACAGATGACCGTGTATTCATATTTATTTATTATATGTACGTTAAACTATACATAAGAAAATTATTTCTACGAGGTTTATAGACCTCATGATTGCGTGGTACCTGAATCTTTATTGAAATGTCTATGTTGGCTTAGCAAATATAATAATATGGCTATGTTTTCATACCGTTGTTCAATGTCGAATTGCTTGAGTGTACCTTGTTTACATTCACGAGCGAATATTTAAACAGACGCTTCGACAAATAATTCAAGCATCAGTATGAGTTAATTCTGTTTGTATACAAATTCGATTGCAATCAAGTAATCCTTTAATTCGCGCTAAAGCGACTCCGTAGTCTGGATAAGCAAGCATTTTTTTTTATACATGCATTGTTTTGTTAACATACGACTACCTAAGAAAGTATTCACAGATACAATCTTAGAAATAAAAATAAAATTTAAAATTCAAATTGCTAGCTCTAGAACAAACTACGTTAAAACACGTTTTTGTAGTACAGACCTTATAATACATTACCAACAGTCATAAAATAATGCCATATTGTATCTATTTCCGAAAAAAAACTCAAAAATCATACTTTACATGTTACGACATGAAGTCTATATAAATGTCATCATTACAGCCTATACAGTCCACTGCTGGACATAGGCCTCCACAAGTTTACGCCAAAAATAACGTGAACTCATGTGTTTTGCCCATAGTCACCACGCTGGGCAGGCGGGTTGGTGACCGCAGTACTGGCTTTGTCGGACCGAAGACGCTGAAATGTTATAAATATGAAGCTTTTAAGTTTTCTGAAGTTTGTTTGTTTGTTTAAACGCGCTAAATATTAGGTACCTACTACTAATTCGAATTTAAAAAATGTCTTTGTGTTAGTTAGTTAGTTTGTATAGTTCATCTACCGAGAAAGGTTAAAGGCTCGTTTTTCCTAAATTGAACACGGGTTAAGCCGCGGGGCGCTAGTTGTATATAAAATTTAAATACTCAGCCGAATTTATCAGAGATAAATTATTTAACACTAAATCTTTTATATCTCATTTAAGTAATAGCTCTTATACTTATTGTTATTACACTTATAGTGTATTGTTGTATGTTAAAATACAAATAAATAAAATTGGGGTGTCTGTTTGTAATAATAAAATTACCGCTTTTTACTAAATGCATATGGATGTATACACGTTACATATAACAAAATAACATTTTTTTTACATTTTGCCTCTGTATGTCTGTCTGTCTGTCTGTCTGTTTTTTCCGGCCAATCTCTGAAACGGCTGGACCGATTTTCACTGGACTTTAACTGGCAGATATCTGATGTAAAAAGGAATAACTTAGACTACTTTTATTTTGGAAATTTATTTATTTTATAACTGCAAACTGAACAATAACTTTTTTGTTAAATTCCACGCGGGCGGAGTCGCGGGCGCAGCTAGTGATAAATAAACCTCGTAAAATTATATTCGCGGAGTATTTAAACACGTCATTTCGTAGATTTCACGCTCACGTGTAATTTGAGAGATCCAATTGCTCCATTAAAAGGTTCATTGATCTTTTACTGGTACGTTGCTAAGGTCACACTCGTACTGTGGACTTTTAGTGTTTTTTTTTGTTGTGATTGACAAAACAATGCGGTATATGTATACCAAATATATTAATAAATTTATAAATAGAAAAAGATTTATTCTAAATGCTAAATATACATATATATATATATATATATATATATATATATATATATATATATATATATATATATATATATATATATATACACACACTTTATTTTTCAAATATCTGGTGGAAGTACCTTTAAATATTTGTTATATTTTAATATAATTAAGTAGTTATTTGTAAAGTGAATATCGCTTCAGCCTGTAATATCCCACTGCTGGGAATATACCTCTTTCCTTTTTCTCTACTTAGGAGAAGGGTCAGAGGTTAATCCATCACGCTGCTCTAATGCGGGTTGGTGGATATATTCCTTACTATGAGTAACACCTTATTAGGTACACGATAACAACCAGGCCGGACTCCACAAACACCCAGACCACGGTAAACATCTGTATGGCCAATACAAATGTTTGTCATGTGCGGGGATCGAGCCTGCAACCGCTAACGCAAAAGCCACAAGCCAGTGCCCTGACCATAGCGTCAACGCGCTCAATATATAATTAATTATTCTGTGAATATTAGAAGCGCTTTATTGGTTGTCAATATTAAGCAAAATTGAGCAAAAAAATCGTTTTTTTTATGGGAGCTCCCTTAGATATTTATTTTATTCTGTTTTTTAGTATTAGTTGTTTTAGCGCAAACAGAAATACATTATATGTGAAAATTTATAATAAAATAAAATACAGCCCGGTGACAGACAGACGGGCGGACGGACAGAGGAGATTTAGTAATAGGGTCCTGTTTCACTCTTTGGGTACGGAACCCTAATATGGTAACTGTACGTACTGTCCTAATGTTGTAGTCTACGTATTATATAGTTAAAAATGCCAAAATACTGTCATTTAGATAAGTCAACGACTATTTTAAATCTTAAATCCATCAAACGAAATTTTTTAATAAAAAAAAATGCTTTTATAAAAGAAATATTTGCAATTTTAATTTCATGACATTAGTGAGTGTAACGAGAACTTAAATGCGAATAAAAGTGACATCGACAAGTGAGAAGTGACTCAATCTCTCATCGCACAATATCTGTGAAGTACCACAAGACGACTGACAAGTCAAGATACTTGAAGAAGCATTGTAAACATGATGAATATTTTGTCATTTGCGTTGTTCTTTAAATTGAAATATCGAAATTTTTTAAGATTGCATAATTAATACAACCGCCCTGGTGTAGTGATGCGAGTAGTCGCCTAAAACGCCGACGGTTTGTGGGTTCGAATCCCGCTCGGGGTGGATATTTGTATTTGTACAAATATTCCTTTCTTGTTTGGATGTCTGTCCTTATGTTACCCTACCGTGCCTCGGAGAGCACGTTAAGGGCCCGGTTGTTGTCATAAATACCTTATAGCGATTTTTACTCCATAGTAAGGAACATAACCACCAACTGGCGTAAAGTAGCGTAGTGGATTAAGCTCCAATCCTTCTCATACGTGGAGAAAGCAGCCTGTTGGTAAATGGACTTTCCAATACAAAAATAATCACTTTTTCAAATTAAAACAAACAACCAAACTCTTCAGATTATAAACTTTGTATAGATATTTGTAGTAGTTAAGGTACAATGTATATTAGCTTAAGAGTTTAAAAACTGAACGACTTCACAGGTGTGTGTTGGTATAATTATTTTATTGTAATAAACTGAAAACAGTTAATCTTCCAAATAAAAAAGAAACAAAACATTTTTCGAACATTTTGTTCATGGTCTCAGTTATTTGCGTCAATATTTCTTTAACCGCTTCTTTCTAATTATATCGAGTGAATGTACGAAACGTGTTTCCGCGGTGATCGTAAGTGTTATTGTTTTTAAACGTATTCATTTTCCCGTTGCGTCATTAGTCTGGCCCGATGCCATTTTACCTGCGTTTATATGCCACGATACAGGCACGCGACACAAATACCTATATAACAAAACATATATACATAAATTCATATTAATTGTACAAATTTATAGGCTAAGATGATGTATGATAAACGATTTTAGGTAATATCAAACGCACATAGCGTTAGAATTCTATAGTTTATTTTTTTTTTTTTGAGATATCTGTCGTAAGTTTTTTTTAAATGTGACTAGGTCTCAAACAAGCGTACGGCACACAACGCGGTTAAGCGGTTACCGTAGACCTTAGACGCCTGCAACAACATTGCAAGCGTTTTGCCGACCCTACCCCCGATCAGCCTCATCAGCAGCTCTGGTCACCTTACTCACCTCATGAACACAATATTACTTAAAAGCAGTATTATTTTTCTATGATCTTTTTTAAGTTTGAGGTACTTCCCCAGACGAGCTGCTCCAGATATTGAGAAGGATATATCCCGTTGTGCGTTATCTTAACACTGTTGTCAAAAGTTTTTAATAATATTTTCTCGTTACAGTAACGTTCGATGGCGAGACGATAGAGGGCGCACCGCCACTGTGGTGCGCGGCCGCGGCGGGCCACCTGCCCCTGGTGCGCTTGTTAGTTCGTGCGGGCGCGAACGTCAACTCCACGACGCGTACGCACAGCACGCCGCTCAGGGCAGCGTGCTTCGACGGTCACTTTGTTATTGTTAAGTTCCTAGTTGAGAATGGCGCAGGTAAATATGATACACATATGAATATACGTACGTTGTACGAAAGATTGTTGACATTTTACTGTAAAGTAATTGTTTGACTTCAATTTATATCGACTGGAATCGATAACTCAAATACTACTTGTACGGTATCGCTGAAAAATTTAAATGCACCACACGACCAGCAATAGTTTTCGAATTAAAAAGAATCATCGAAATCGTCGTACCCAATAAAAAGTTTGAAAATAACAAAAAACAGTCGAATTGAGAGCCAGTTAATAATTATAGTAAAAAATTTAAGCCGACTTATTAAGCATCAAATAATGTTAGATGTGTCATGTCATTTAAAATAAATTGCACTAAACTCACTTAAAATAATTGGCGTTAAATGACGTTCCAAGAAATCTAAAATGGCGGATAGCATAAGAATGAAGTTCACAATAGTTTATACACGTTTCTAGTTTTCTAACGCTTATAAAAATGTAAAAAAATATATCTAATTATCTATTACAGATATAGAAATAGCGAATCGACACGGTCACACGTGCCTAATGATAGCCTGTTACAAAGGTCATATACACATAGCGAAGTACCTGCTATCGTTGAACGCGGACGTTAACAGGAAGAGTGTTAAAGGCAACACGGCTCTGCACGACTGCGCGGAAAGCGGTTCGCTTCATATACTCAAAATGCTGTTAGGACACGGAGCAACTATGGATGTGGACTCATATGGTGGGTTTGTAAGCTGTTTACAGTCTATTCATGTTAAGAAAACAGTGACTCATCGCTGTCACCGAAGACGGGCAGCAACGTCTTCGGTGCGACAAAGCCAGCCCAGCCCCACCAACCCGCCAGCCCAGCATGGTGACTATGGGCAACACACATGAGTTAGCGCTATTTTTGTCGTGAACTTGTGTAGGCCTGTGTCCAGCAGTGGACTGTGATAGTAGGCTGAAATGATGATGATGATGATAGCTGTCACGTAATATAGTATCAAACTAAATTAGAAAGACGTGTTCTAATTGACCAGTTGTAGTAATCCCTTCAGACGCGTTTTAATTTAGTACGATTAATTACGGTACGTTACGGTAATTGTTCAAGGGCTATGACTAAGCTAATTGACAACGATGAGTTACTATTTTCTTAACGCGAAAAGACTACAACACTTCATGTTTCGCCGTCGTTCGAGTTCCAATCTTCATCAGGCGTTTTAATTTACTACGATTTAATTGTTCAGGACTAAGCTGAGAGGAAGTGGAAAATCACCATTTCTTCAGAACGTGAATAACTTATAGTTAATTAGTCTAAGCCCAATATTTGCGATTGCAAACCAAGTAATTTATGTTAACCTACTATAATCAGTCTGGTTTAGGAAACATACCTACATTAAACCTATTAAAATACAAATATGTTGTTTGTTGGAGTATGTACTCGTAGAATGAAATCATAAATATTGTAACAAGTGTCACAATCGGTAAATAATTGACTATAATTATATCAATTAATTATTTCAGGCATGACACCTTTGCTAGCAGCGTCGGTGACAGGACACACGCACATCGTCGAACATCTAATAAACACGGAGTACGGTCTAGTGACGCGACAGCAACGTATCGATGCGCTAGAGTTGTTGGGCGCGACGTATGTCGATAAACGTCGCGATATGGTCGGCGCGCTCGCGCTTTGGAAGCGAGCGATGGACGATAGGTAAGCAATAATACTATATACTACATCATTTAACTGCATTTTTAATAATTGAATATCATTTTGTCGGTTTTTTTTTTTATTTTGAAGATTTATGGTTAACTCTTGCTGATGCTTCTCGTCAATACTGACATTAAATTAAAGTGAATAACTTTTTATATTGACAGATTTGTTAAAGACAAAATATTCTAGTAATTTAGTAGTTTATTTACTTTTTTTTTAAACACTAAACGTTCTTGCTGGTCCTTCTCATTAGAATCTTATAATAAGAAAATTATCTGCCTATGGAATCGCATTAACTGTCAAGTAATAAAAAACCTGTTTTTAGGTTTCCAGCAGACGACAGTGAACCGATACCAAAACCTAAGGACATTCCCCGTATAGAGGCGTACGACTATGCAGTGGAGCCGAGCGACGCGCAACAGTTAGAGGAACTACTGGCGGACCCAGATGCCATGAGGATGCAGGCGCTGGTCATAAGAGAGAGGATATTAGGTAATTTTAATTAAATTTATTGTAAATTAATCGCAGAAGTACAACTTAATAGCTTAATAGACATATGTGTAACTCTGGAGATAATTTATCTTTCAAGTCAGTCAATAATCATGATTTTAATTAACTTACTATTTAACTGATTACAAATTACAGTCCATCGGGCGAATGAGTTTGGTGATGTGTTCTTACACTGGCCCTGCGCTCCCTGACACGTCATGCCTCTATAAAGTCTCTGCTCCTGATCATTTGGGGCACTAAAATCACAATAAAAATTTCCAACGGATGAATAGTGTCGTTTTTTTAATTAAATTCTAACGCTGTTTAGAAAGGATGCCTCTATCAAGATTCTGTCTTCTGAAGCCATAAAATCACAATAAAATCTTCCATCGGATGAATAATAATGTCCTTGATCGTCTGGGCCAGTAAAATCACAGTGCAATCTTAATAACGAGTGTCTCTGTATCGTCTTCAACAAGCCCGGAGCACCTGGCCACGTTTTTAATTAATTTCTAACACTGGAGAAGGGGACGACAGATTTCTGCCCCTGATTCTGCCCATGATACATTAGAATAAGAACCGGTCGGTGGACTCACGTCTCTTTTGAAGACATTAAGTTAGTCTAACTTGAACAGTGATGTTGCTGAGTAACGCCTACCTTGAAATAAAAAAATAAAAATAAAAATGGCATGTTTTTAGAATGAAAAAGGACATGGGTTCAAAAGCCAGTGGATGTATATCACTTGTATAAAAAAAAAAAAATCACAAAACAATCTTCCATCGTACAAATAACATAGCCCACGATCGTTTAGGACGGTCAAATCGCAATACAATTCGAATAAAAGTGTCGCCCCCCACAGGGCCCGCGCACCCGGACACGTCGTACTACGTGCGCTACCGCGGCGCCGTGTACGCGGACGCGGGCCGCTTCGCGCGCTGCCGGCAGCTGTGGCACCACGCGCTCGACATGCAGCGCGCCGTGCTGCCGCCGCTGTCGCCGCTCACGCAGTCCAGCCTCTACAGCTTCGCGGAGCTCTTCTCCTACATGCTGGCCGAGCGCGCGCGGCCGCCGCTCAGGGGTGAGTGACGCTCAGTGACGTTCAATGACGTTCAAGTGACGTTCAAGTGACGTTCAGTGACGTTCAAGTGACGTTCAGTGACGTTCTGTGACGTTCAGTGACGTCAGAACTCGCCTTCCCAATTCGAGAGTTATTTTTTATTGTGTTATATATCTTGACGTATAACTATGAAATAATTGATATTTTAGTGTACTACTTACTTTATTATTTTTTGTATAAAAGGAATTGTAACAAGCTAGCCCAATCGACCGACATATCTATGGAAGTGACGTAAGGCGAGAACCGCTTTCATACGTTCGGAAAGCCGTACCAAATTTCAATCTGTGTCTTGTGTTCAGCCTGTTTACGAGTTCTTAATTCGAATCTAGTTTTACTAATTGTATTATATCCAGCTCTGTGTGCGTGGCGCCACCGATCACGTACTAAATTCTAATGTTGTAGTTCTAATTGCAATTTATTTGTTATTACCAGCTTATGCGTGTGACGTCACCATTTGCGTTCGAAATTCGAACGTCATAATTTTAATTGCCTTCTAATTATGTAATGTCAAGCCTACTTTTTTTTTTTACTTAAGCTGGTTGAGTACGTAAGTACGAGTGTGCTTGTCACAAAAATGACCAGTCTGATTGTAACTTTATAATTTATAGTTTTTCAAGGACAATTTGAAAGTAGGAAATTCAATTCATATGAAATGCAATCATATTTTTTATTTAAATTTAATTAACTTTCAGGTCGCATAGTTCCACCAGTGACGTTCGAAGACATAGACCCAGTATTTAGGAAAGCGTTGGCAGAAATCGACCGAGGCAAGGCCTTACTCGATTCCAAAATTAGTATCGATAGGGAACATACGTTGACAACACTACAGAGGGTGTTAGTGATATCGCTGCACTTGGCGGCATTAATGGCGAAACTGCTTGAAGAGCCGGAGTGCACAGAGGACGTTTCCAGAAAGATTCATAAGGCTGTATACTCACTCGTCAAACTAGATATTAAGGTAAGACATATGAATTTGTGATTTCAGTAGGTATTGAAGAATTAAATCAAGGAGTTCGCTTCTATGTACAATAAATAAGTAAACCATCAATAGTACAGCCAGTAGTGAATATTTAACTGGAACGGATTCATTATTAAATGGCCCTTCGAGCCAGATTATTATTGGTACTTAATTGAGATAGGGAATATATTGCTTGAAATTTGAATCGCTCACTGTTGAATTTTCTCAACCTTAAAATAAGGTAGTAATCGTGTCCCTATGGTGAGTAAGGTAGCCAAAGCTCCTGGGAGCGGTGCGAGTTAGCTCAGTAATGTGCTTGCAATGCTATTGGTTTTACAGATGCTGTGCGCTACGAGGATAGGTTAAATTATCCTCTTATCATTAAGCGGACTGTATGCTTCTTTGCCACCCTAATTGAGTAAAAATTAATTACAAAACGATCATTTTTGTTTGTATCTATGTTTAATTTTGCTGGCCTCGGTTGAAAATCTTTATGTACGAACACCAAGTGATTTCTTACGGATAGCTAGCTACATTATTCAGAGTAGAATATTTTCAGAATTATTTTGGTATTGTTCTCAGGTACGGCAAGGGCGCTCGTCGCTGCACGTGGCGTGCTCGGCGGAGGGCGGGCGGGCGCGAGGCGCGGCGGGCAGCGAGGCGGCGTGCCCCGCGCTCGTGGCGCTCATGCTGCGCCTCGGGGCCGCGCCCGACGCGCGCGACGCGGACGGGAACACGCCGCTGCACCTCGTCTGCAAGGTGGGTGCTGACTGTCTCGTGACGTCACCGCGGGCGGCGTGCCCCGCGCTCGTGGCGCTCATGCTGCTCCTCGGGGCCGCGCCCGACGCGCGCGACGCGGACGGGAACACGCCGCTGCACCTCGTCTGCAAGGTGGGTGCTGACTGTCTCGTGACGTCACCGCGGGCGGCGTGCCCCGCGCTCGTGGCGCTCATGCTGCGCCTCGGGGCCGCGCCCGACGCGCGCGACGCGGACGGGAACACGCCGCTGCACCTCGTCTGCAAGGTGGGTGCTGACTGTCTCGTGACGTCACCGCGGGCGGCGTGCTTCATACAATGCCACGCGGAGGGCGAGCCAAATTCAAATGCAAGAGTCCACAACAAACATGTAGTGTTTGAAGTATATAGTATATGTTATTTGATGGAATCATTGTGTCATTGGGACCTTTGAAGTAGAAACATATATTTGTTTGAAAAAATTTAAATGATAGTTATAAAATGCAACAATTAAAATTTCAGCTGAACCCGTGTCCCGCGGAGGTAGTGCGAGAACTCCTATCGCACGGCGCACACATCGACACGGTCAACTATGAGGGTGAAACTCCAGAAGAAATCCTCAAATCGACGCAACAGTGCCTCGGCGCCATAGTCAATCCATTAAAATATACAACTTTAAAATGCCTCGCGGCTCGCACGGTTAAGAATTATAGATTACCCTACCGACACGTCGTACCGCAGTGCTTACATGCGACCATAATCACTCACTGAAACACTCTGTGTTCATCTACTCTGTGCGAAGCCACGAGTCAAGAATTTTCTTAACATAATACCTAGTTGTCTATAATATCAGAATCATCTTTGGGATGTTTCGAAACGCCATTCTCATAGACTTTTTATAGATGCTTAGAATTAGAATGGTATGTCAAATTATATGAGTTAGTTTTGGTGAGACTGTCTGATATAATTTGACACACGGTTTTACAGTAAGGTCGCGTAGTTATCTTTTTTGGGTTTTGCCTTAATTTACGTGCCAGCTTTGCCAACGTTTAATTTTAAAAATAGACGGCCATTCCTTATTTGAAATAAGAACGTTTTTGACAGCTGTCAAACTGACGGATCTCATAACTGTCTACGACGTGTGGCTTTTGTATCTGTGTTACGCCTATACGGTTCGATCCTCGGTATGTGTCCGATCATTTTAGAATAAATTGCCGTGTATAAAATGTGATATTAATCATCTCATAAATATTTTATTTTACGTAATTCTGAATTTGTTATGGTTATTAAATTCATTTTTACTTAATATAAAGATTCAAGAAGGTTTTTGTTACTAAATTATAAAAATCAATATCGTTTCAATTGATCGCGAAAGTGTAATTTAACTATATTATTTGATTTTCTGTTTGTAAATACATGAAAAGAGTACTTATTTTTTTTCTTTTTCATGTTGTAACCAAACTATCCTTTATTAATTATAACATTTTAAAAACTGACAGGAAAAAGTTAATGTGATAATAATGGATACCTTTGAACTTAATGTTTTACTTAAATATTTTATTCGTATATATAAATTTATATATTTCAAGTTTATTAAAACAAATGCAATAAAGTAGCTAAATAATTTGACCTTTAAATGAACAGCTGGATATGAAGTCTTTTTAAAAGATTATATTTTTGGTACGGAACAGTAAATATTTTTCAGTCCTTTGAAATATTTTCGTCCTAGTATTTCGTTTATTGTTATCACGACGAATTTAAAAATACGGAAATGTATGCGATTTACATACGATTTGTACAAAATATATAGAAAATTTATGGATGTAAAAAAGTAATTAAAAGTTTTAGTAATTCAGTATCGAAAATGATTTATAACGTAATACTATTTGGAAACGTGTCCAGTGTTAAATATAATTTAAAATATATCTATTATTTTTAATCCTATATGTAATATTTTATTATATTTGATGTCCAAAATATATTAAGGTTTCATAAATCAATATTTTACTACTTGTATTTTAATGTAGATAAAGTAAACATGTAAAAATGTATGTACAATATAATTTGGTTCTACTAATGTATCATTTGATGTCACTGGTTAGATATTATCACAGTATAGTATAGTTATCGGCATGGATCTTGAGCACTGACCTTCAATATGAAAACGAATTTTGGGAATCTGTCAAAAAAAAAAAGAAACTTTACAATGTTACAATCATATTGTCGTATAGTGATTACAGTCGTAATTTGCGTCAAAACTTTCACTTATTGCCCTTCCTGATTCTTGATCTTTTCCTTAATCCAGGGGTGCTACACCTTTGGTAGAAATTAGTGCCTATTTTTCCTTAATCACTTTTTTTAATGATGAAATAGCTATCACCAATACTTAAATAAGCTCTACTATACTAATTTATTGAGTATTAAATACTAACTGTACTATTAACTAATACTAATGTTTTACTAAACAAAACTACTCAATTTCACTCTTTTCATATGTAATGAAAGCATTTTCTTGTAATACATAAAATTAAAAATGCGCAAAGCAGTCGCACTGTCGTCGAACAATCAAGATCCGTGCCGATGCCTGTATCTTGTTAGATTGTCACAAGTGATTTGAGCTCAATTACAATTTACATCACTATAATTATCATAAGATTTGGTTTTTGTTTTCAACCAAAAAATTGTAAAATGCATATAGGCTATATTTGTTCTTGTACATAATTGCCTTTTTATTAATTTAATTCAAAATAATCTTCTGTTCAATTTCGCGTTCGTTTCAAACAAAAGTGATACACACAGGGAAACTGACCCAGACCTAATGATGAAAATTTTATTCACGTTGAAGCTGTGTCACAGAGGTCATTGCAAACATTTTAGTTAACCAACCTAGTCTAGGTAATGTACCACATTATAGTTGTTTAAAAGTTAACATCTTTAATATCCATGTTACCAATGACTTCTGTTCGCAATCAGAAACATGTAACATTATTTACTAAACTGTTCGGATATATATTTTAATAGTAAAGGTATTTTTGTTTCTTTGAAGAAGAGTCCAACGCAAACGAATTGCAATTTGCTATCAAGTTGATACACACCGCTAAGATGTGCCTTTAAAGAATCAATGACGTCATTTATTGTTGTAGTTTAAGGGCCTGTTTTGCCTCCTACCGATAAAGCCCGTCAGTAACATGTGCGCGAGATAAACAGAAACTGGTGAAAAAAGTCCTACATGTGAAAATATTAATCACGGGATATACAGGACTGAACCTAATAATTGTTGTAATTAAAGTTCACCTCATTTATAATGGCATGGTAACGACTAGTCTTTTTATGTTAAAGAAACCGTGATATTTTTTTTAACAAATTAATCTTCTCGGCAAGTTTAACATGTACGTTACAGAGTATAGAGTAACGAACTGCTTCCTACACGGTACATAAGTTTGATATATTTTAATTGCATTTTAATTTACATGTATTGCATGTGAAAATTATTATAATTATTTTTTAAATATACAAATACTTATGTACGGTGTGAGCGGGACAAATTTCATTGAAAATTTTATTACTGTAAAGTTTTAGTAATTAAGTAGGTAGATTATGAAAAGCTAAATGTTAAATTACTGTGTATATTAAGACAAAATGGACTATAGGAGCTGAATTGTAACAACAAAAAATGTTAGTATAGTTTTGTAATTATCGAGAGTTGTTTATTAATGTGCGTATTATCTCATAGTATATTTTGAATTAGTAGTACTGCGTGATTATGTACTAGTTATTTTTGAAATTAATAAATTGCTTTAAAATTTACTTATGTTTATTTTTATCCTTTTATTTAATTGTTACAGTAGTAAGCTGATGTAAATAAACCTAATTTTAGGTATGTAGTACATGATACATTAGTTGAGTTAGCAGTAACAGACAGTAACAAATAGTAAAAGCAGTTAAGAATTACTCATAACTAAAATGTTTTATAATATTTCAAGTTTATGGTTTAATATAATATCTCTTAAATATATATAGATATACTTTTAAAAAACTTAGTTATTTGTATACAAATTTAGTTAGCAACAGTGGACTTATCTGAGAACTAATGTTTACATAGCAGGCTAGGAGTGTGCAGTAATGTAGACAACATAGATTCTTGAAAATAAATTAAATAATATTCGTAACATCAGACAATATACATAAACATACTACACTTAATATACTTTTGTGTGTAGTATGTATATGTATAATAGTATATTATGTGTAGTATGTATATGAATATACACACCACTACTTACATAAGAATGTACATATAAATCTCTATCTAATATCTCTTATTCCATAATGTAATAGTGTTGTCAACTAAGATTGATGATTTATATATTAATTTAAAATTCAAAGAGTATTAACATAATTCTTAACATAATATAAAGAAAATATTTTAAAAATTTTTGAGATATATTTCAAGAAATATATTTTAATTTAATATTTCTCTTGTCAACATTAAGAATCTTTTCAAGGTTCAAGGAAAAACTTTTTCAATTCAGGTGGTGCAGTGCATAGTTGCATTTTCAAATTAAATTTTAAAGCTCCTGGAAAATGTTTCAAAAGCTGATTCACCTCTAAATGATTACGCAATAATTCTTTAGCCATACGTTCACCTTGGGTGTTCTTGATTTTTGCGATTTTGATGACTGGTTCTAAAGTTATTTTGTTAAGTTGAAGTTTTCGTAATGCACACAACAATGGGTAATATCGGAATTGGTCATAAAAGTGCTCCGTTCCACTTACTGATGACAGAAACAGACGACATTTGATTTCGTTTTTGTTATCCCATTTCAGACCCAAAGCTGAGGCTTCAGAAGAGTTGAGAATAGGGAATCTCAAACGGTTTTCAAATGCATAAGCAGCAACCAATCCATTCAAACGATTTGCTGTAAATTCAAAGTTTTCAATTTGCACATTAGGACCAGTTTTTTTAATTAAAAGTGGTGTGCTGAAACAAAAAAAAAATAAAATAAAAAGATTTAGTACAAACAAAATACACATTATTGTAAATAAAATATTATGAAGTGTTTATAGATATACCCTAAACTTCAAAGTCAGACAAATTGCTGAAACAAAAAAAAATATTTGTTTAAAAATATTGGTAATTTTTAATGGATTAAAAAAAGAAGGTTCTCAATTTAACTGTATTTGATTTTTAATTTACCGATTTTGATGATTCTTTCTTTGACTAGTACTTTTCAATTATCCATAATGTGCATCCTATAATGTATTTATCACTTGTCAATTTAAATTGAAGTTAGTTTTTTTCAGTACAAAATTATAGTATCTACTTTCTCCCCTTGAATTGTTGTTTAAATCTGAATAGAGAACTTCAGACAGGTTTCTTTATCTATAACTTATCTATGATTTAAAGATAAAATATTTTGATTGATTTAACATTCTAAATGTAAAATACTAAATCTATACACAACAACTTGTTTATTTGGATATTTCCACAAAAAACGAAATTTAGTAGGAAATATTTGCTAATTTTCATAATGATGAGAAGAAAGCATAAAAATTTTGGATTTCTTATTAGAAATGTCTCACTCTCCAAAGAAGACTTGAGTATTGCGCCGTAGCTTGGCGGCCTCACTATATGCAACACAGTCATAGCCTAAGAATTGAGCAAATAAATACAAAAGCGTTTGAAGCACCTGAAACATTTTAAAATGGATTCATTGGAGAAGCCTAGGACTGCATCTGAACTACTTAATCTGAATTATTGTTTAAATTATTACACAACAATATTAATTGCCAACAGATAGACCTATCTGGATCCAAATAGCCCAGATAAAAATTGAACGAAAATTTTGGAATCCCTGTTTCAAACACACAATAGTTTACAATAACTTCCCACGGGCACAATCATAGTTTTTTATTTGGAACTTTTAGCAAGACAGGCACATTCGTCAAAATCGTACTTTTACAAGCTAACTGCGTGAAAATATTAGATACAAGAAAAATATAATATCGACTAATGCCTTACTTTCTTTCGAGATACATGCCGTCGACTTTAACGAGTTCACCAGGCTTTGTCTCTTTCAATGTTTTGCGCAGCTGGTAACCTTTTGCCAATATTGTTTCTATATTATCACTGTGTCGTAAGAATTCCGCATCTTTATACACATTATAAAACAATTTGCCCGAAAAAATTTGTTCTGGAACGACATGATTCGACGAAAATTCAAACTTTTTCATTATTCTGTAAGAAATTAATCGGTCGACTAAACACTGGCATCAACGTTAAAATAACACACAGTTAGTATTTTTGCTTATCAAGAATACAGTGATTAATGAGTCAACACTGATTGTAATTACTAGTAAATATAGTAACCGCACTTAATAGTTTAAGATAAATAAATTAACTTACAATAAGTTCGTGACTAAACAATGGACAGTGCGGTGCACTTCGCTGTAATAACTAATTAGTCCGTAGTAATCTGACCGACCATTAATTAGGGTGTGAAATTGTCAATTTCAATTCTGTTTGTAGCAATTAGGTATAAAGGGGCCTCCCCCTTTTGTTCAATATGACCAAAGTAAAAACTAGAGATAGCACCAAAGTTGCCAGTTGCCAGTTGCCAGTTAATGTCCAAGCCTTGCACAGCAAGATAACTCTCAAACAACATAAAATATAATATAATTTCCAATGTCACCTTAAGGAATCGAAAGTGAAAACATGATGTGATTTCATCGCACACGTTTTTCTGAGCTATTGTAAATTTATGTAATTGGTCGAATTTACTTAGTTTCAATGTGTAGTCTATTTCCGTTGAGAAAATTGTCACCTCGGATTGTGACTCATCTTTGTAAATCTGCTTACAGCCACTCCCTTTCATCAGTTAAGATCATAGTAAATTAGAAAATCGTGTTTATATTGAATGATATTGAAGTAAGCTCCTAATCTAAATATGATTCATATGATAGATTTATAAAAGACAAATACAATATAATTGTAGACCATTGTTTTGGTTTCATTTACGGGTAAGGTTAAATATAACTGTAATTTATTAATCATATATTACTGTAATATACAATTAAGGTATTCTACAAAAAAAGTGTGGAATAAATGAAGTCGCCTATATCTTATCGTTGGCAACC
This sequence comes from Melitaea cinxia, assembly GCF_905220565.1. Classification (NCBI taxonomy): domain Eukaryota; kingdom Metazoa; phylum Arthropoda; class Insecta; order Lepidoptera; family Nymphalidae; genus Melitaea; species Melitaea cinxia. Next base: position 3,169,577 of record NC_059406.1, read on the forward strand.
CGAAATACAACGTCTCGACCATGGAGCATAGAGAAAAATGCTCCATGGTCTCGACTCTCGACACTGTTTGATACTTGTAGTTTTTAACTTTTTACCATTAGATATTCGGATTTAGTACCTAATAGTTACTTGAGATTATTAATTTTTATTATTTATTGTTAATTAAAAGCCTTATTGCCGAAATGCGTACATTATTTATTATTGTGAAAATATGTTGTCTCTGCCTCTACCTAACCCGCTGCGAAACAGGTGTGAGGTATGTGTGTAATTATGTACCTATCACAATTGAGTATAAAGCGTTTATTTATTAATTTACGATTTACATAATTGAATCGAAAATGCAACAACACGTTTTATTTAAGTTTTTAATGTATTTTTGTATTTCAATACATAACAAATACGTTTAAACTTACATGAGTGCACTGTTATATCATTGGTTGCTACAGAATTTACTAGCAATTGACAAGTACCTCAGTATTACCACATTTATAAATATTTACTTCCCGCTGTCACCGCGTTATATTCTTTTTTGTCAAGTTATAAAAAACTTTATATATGTTTAGGGACTATTTTAGTGTCGGAATGAAAGTCTGTCTTTCTCCGCGCGTGCCGCTGTCGATGACTCATGCGCTTCGTTGCGAGTCGGAGGCACGGTAGCGCAGAGCGATAACTATAAATAGAACATACGTTCCCGCGGCTCGCTCTTTTCGGCGGCGATCGGCGCGGCGAACGGTTCTCTGACGTGTACTTCACTCGGCGGCGGCGTGATTGTACTTCGTGAAGATATGCATGAAGAATTGAAGAATACGTGCAAGTTAGCTTGAAGACTTCTGTGCATGTGATTACTGGTGCATCCGCTTGCATGGTGTGCTGTGCTACTTTCAAACAGTTCTTTTCAGAGCTAATAATTTTTTTTTTTCGAATTGTGGAGTGCTGTTGGCCCTAGCGGCCTTTACAGTGTCACCGGTGAGAGGGGCCGGGCACTTAGGCAATCCGGCCGCGAAGGAAGAATGGGAGCCCTCTGGGAGGGCTCGGGGGGGAAAGACGCCCGCCCTAAGGGTGTCTCCTAGCGAGATCGCACCTCGGCTTAGAGCGTCGTCGGAGTGGAGGAGGCGCTATGCGGAGCGCTGAGACGGCTTACGGACGGTCAGCTACGCGCCTAGGCGCGTGCGAGCCGTCAGAACGCGGGGACCTCGCCCTCGCCGGCGGGGGCGGTGTGTGTGTTTCTTGTGTGTGGTGTATATGGCGTTAAGCGCCGTGATCCTATCGTCAGGGTCGGTTAAGACGTGCATGGGACGCCTTTGTACGGTCTGTAAGTTACCTCTACCTACGTATCTGCAAGCCTCTGCTACAAGAGGATTTGGGTGACTGCGCGCTCTCTCAAAATACGCTGTAGCGAGTATTTTGAGGTGCTTCGCGATTGAATCGATCTTAAGGTCGCGATGTAAGTCGACATTGCGCACCTACCACGGCGAGTACGTGGCAGTGCGCAGAAACTTGTTCTGAATGATTTGGAGCCTATGGATGAGGGTTGGCTCCACATGAGCGAAGACGGGGCACGCGTAGGTCATAATAGGTCGTATGCAGGCCTTGTATATTGTCGTCTTATTTCTAAGAGACATTTTACTCCTCCCGCATAGCAGCGTGTGCAATCGACCTAGTACGAACGCTGCCCTGTTTCGGACCCGGTTGATGTGGGCTTTGAACGAAAGTTTACTGTCGAGAATGACACCTAGATACTTTGTTTCCTTTAGCCAAGGAATCGGAGTGCCGAACAGGGTAATGGTCCCGGGTCGACCTTTCGTCCAGAAGACGCGTCTAGTGTGCTTAACAAAGTGCACTGCTGCACTCTTTTCGGGATTTACTTCGATTCTCCATTTCCTAAACCACTCGCCGAGGGCGGTGGCCGCGGATTGGAGTCGAGAAGTTATAGCCTCGACGGAGGTGCCGGTCGTGAAGATGGCCGTGTCATCGGCGAATAGGGCCAGCTTGGTGGCTTTATTTTTGGGAATCGGGATGTCATTCGTGTACAACGAATACAGAAGCGGTGAAAGCACCGAGCCCTGAGGGACTCCGGCGCGAATAGGACGGGGCGAAGACAGAGTGCCGTCAACCCGATATCTGAAGGTACGATTTGACAAGAAGTCTCGTATGATGCGCACGAGATTATCTGGCAGCTCTAGTTGATAGAGCTTGTATATCAAGCCGTTATGCCCGACTTTGTCGAATGCCTTAGCGACATCAAAGAATAGAGCCCCCGTAGTGTGAGTACGGGATGTGGCGAAACCTTTTAGAGCTAACAATCTTGTTTCACGAACATTTAAACAGTTCTTTTCAGAGCTATGTGCTTTCTGTTTCACGAACACGTCAATGTTTCCTGGTAATGGTAATGGTTTGAGGTTATGAACGGTGAAGGTATTTTTAAGGTAAAGGTATCGGTAAGGTTAAATGGTAAAGGTATCGGTATCAGGTAAGTTATCTTGTAGTAGCCTCATTGAATTACTATTACTACTTAAGTAATAATAGTTCGATGTGGTAGGTAGCCACATATGCATTCAGCCTGTAACATCCCACTGCTGCGCATAGGCCTCTTTCTCCGTGTAGGAGAAGGATTGGAGCTTTATCCACCACGCTGTTCTATTGCGGGTGTGCAGATATATTCCCTACTATGAGTAGTGATAGCTATATATATATATATATATATATATATATATATATATATATATATGTAGTAAATAACAGAAGTAGCAAAGTGTAAATATAGACATAGATAAGAAAAATAATATATATCTATACATTACCATCAAACCGTATTTTGTATGGAAAAAAAAAACCGTCAGTGTCGGACTACGTCCTTATTTTACTAGGCAGTTACAGGACTGTCGATTTGTAGTTATAATGAAAAATCGCCTGTGGTATTATAATAATGCATGTATGAGTAACAAAATGCATGGGCATTTTGAGCCCATGGATGTAAGTTTTTAAATAAATAAATAAAAAGATCGCTATCAGGTATTGATAATAACAACCGGGACCGACGGCTTAACGTGCTCTCCAAGGCATTGTGGGGAGACCCACAGAACAGACATCAAAACCGGAAAGGAATATTTGCATATGTACAAATATTCTTTCCGAGCGTAAATCGAACCCGCAAACAACAGGTGTTTTAGGTGACTACTCGCACCACTACACGAGAGCGGTTGTAACTTTTTATTTAACAAATCAAAATGTTTATGTAATACGATTTATCACTTCACTCCTATATAATTTTTTATTATGTTAAATATGTAGGAACATAACGCAAAGAGCAACACGGAGTGCTCTATGTACATAACGCACCCACAGGCCGCAGTTTTTTTTATTTGGATATTTAGGTATATATTTGAAAAATTGGATCCGACTCTTGCTTGCTAGTTAGATTATTTTTCATCAGAGTTTATCGATAATATAAAATAAAAGCAATATTTTTTTATATATTTATATATTATTTCCACTAATGTCCCGGCCACACGATGCTCTCGATCCAGTCGACGAAGCTCGACACGCGCGTGTAGACGCCGGGCAGGTTGGGGCGCGCACACCCGATGCCGAACGACGTCACGCCTATCACGAAGTGCATGGAACCTTCTTTATTATCAGGAAGAGGCATTTTTACTTGAAGAGGGCCACCCGAGTCTCCCTATAATGAAAAATTTATAATAAAGTTATGTTAAATATTAACAAAGCAGTAAGAGTTCTAAGATGTTATCAAAATATTTAATTTTAAAAAGTTACTCATTTTCATTTAGTTCAAATTATTGTTGTTATAATTCTTCAAATCTTATTACACCTACAGAATCCCCTATTTGAAGGAACGTTGTTAGGAGTTAAACAACATTTGTTCTAGTTGACCTGACGAACTTCGTAACGCCTTATTTGTTTTCGTTAATATAATAATTGTATACAAAATAAAATATACCTATATTTTGCAGCATATCATTAAAATAGGTCCTGTAGTTTCGGTGATTACCGCGTAAAAACACCGTGACACGATAAATATATTGTTTCATACGTATATAATTATATATATGTTTTCTTGCTAATATTGTATTTACAAGTCTTATCCTACTAATATTAAATGTGAAAATTTGTGAGAAAGGATGTATTGTGTATGTATGTATATATGTATGTCAATGTGTGAGACTGTTACTTGCGGACAAACTTAAGAGCTTTTGCAAGTAAATGTAATGTAATGTATGCTTTTCTTAATGCTATAAATAATTAAAAAAAAGTATGTATGTTAGCTGGAGATCTAGAATAACACATAGGCTACTTTTTATCCCAACATTCCAACGGGATCGGAAATTACGCGATTGAAACCGCATAGCATAGCTAGTTCACCATAAAAATCCTACAACCTAGAAGATGTCTGAGAAAAGAAAGTTTTTTATCATCTAAATGGGAATAGTCAAGCATCGTACCTGACAAGCATCTACTCCGCCCTCGAGTTTCCCTGCACATATCTGATGGTCCTCGATACCGCACCAAAGTCGGCTGCAGGACGGTCGAAGCAGATAGTCGCATAACTGCGAGTCTATGATGTTGACCACGGCGGCTTGTAGCTCAGGAGATATTCGCCTGTTGGCTGTGAAGATCACAAAGGAACTTTTGAGTAAAGCAAACTTTTATTTTTATTTTTATATATGTATAACTAGGTCGGCAAACAAGCGTATGGCTCACCTGATGGATAGCGAATACTGTAGCCTATAGACGTCTGCAACACTAGAAACATCACAAACCCCCCCCCCCCCCTTCCCCATGAGCTCTGGTCACCTTACTCAACATCAGGAACACAACACTGCTTGAAAGCAGTATTATTTAGCTGTGATCTTCTGTAAGGTCGAAGTATTACCCCAGTCGAGCTACTCCATATTTTGAACAGTAAAGTTTCTGCTGTACCCTACCTCAGTTCTTTGTGATAACTTAGTAATTTGGTGCGCCGAATTCATAAGAAATAGAAGGAAAGAAAAAAGAAAGAAAGACAAAAAATATTTTACAACACTGACAATAATTTATTTAAAAAATCATAAAGATAAAAGAAAAGTCAACTATAATTGTATTTGCTCGCAAACGAAAAAAAACCGACTTCGATTACATCGACAAGTTATACAACGTAGGAAGACGAAAATATAGTCAAGTAAATACGCGTTATCAAAGATTACTCAAAAAGTTGTTATCAGATATCGATAAAATTTATATGTGACCACATGACAAACATCAGCTTTCGATTAAATTAAAAATTATTAAAATCGGTACACCCAGTAAAAAGTTATTGCGGATTTTTGAGAGTTTCCCTCGATTTCTCTGGGATTCCATCATCAGATCCTGGTTTTTTTAACTTGGTACCAAACTAGGAATATCTTCTTTCCAACAAAAAAAGAATTATCAAAATTGGTACATTCAGTAGAAAGTTATGCGGTATAATACAACGTAGTTTGACGAAAAAAGCGTCAAGTAAAAACGCATTATTAGATATAACTCGAAAAGTAGTAGTTAGATCTCAAATTTTAAATGGGACCAAATGACACACCACTACCTTTCGATTAAAAGAAAATTTGTCGAAATCGGTCCACCCAGTCAAAAGTTCTGAAGTAACATACATAAAAAAAAAAAAAAAAAAATACAGTCGAATTGAGAACCTCCTCCTTTTTTGGAAGTCGGTTAAAAAGAATACTGCAAACAAATACAAACAGAGAACTTAAATATAGCTTACGGAATACCTGTCTCAATGACACCCCATCCAGTGAGAGTAGCTGTTGTTCCCAGACTGTCTGTGTTAAAATCACTCCAAAGGCAGGCAGGTTGCAAATAGCTAGTAAATGTCTGCTCTTTTGCCAATTCTACCAAAGCTATGTCAAAGTATTTTTTCGGAGCTGAATACTGTGGATGCACGATGATTCGCACGATATTGGCATCGACGGGCTCTTGGACATTGAGGTATTTCTGTATTTTTATTTTTACGTATTATATAATACTGTAATAATTATACTGTAATTTCATTAGTCATGATTTATCGGAAAACTTGAAATGAATCTGTGAAAAATTGTTTGAACGTTTAGAGTTCATCACTCATCATCATCACTTCAGCCTACCGCAGTCCGCTGCTAGACATAGGCCTCCACAAGTTCACGCCAAAAATGGCGTGAACTCATCTGTTTGCCCATAGTCACCACGCTAGGCAGGCGGGTAGGTGACTGCAGTGCTGGCTTTGTCGCATCGAAGACGCTGCTGCTCGTCTTCGGCCTGTGTATTTAAAGCCAGCAGTTGGATGGTTATCTCACCATCGGTCGGCTTTTTTAAGTTCCAAGGTGGTAGTGGAACTGTGTTATCCCCTAGTCACCTCTTACGACACCCACGGGAAGATAGGGGGTGGCTATATTCTTTACTGCCGTAACCACACGACTTTAAGAGTTTTCCGACCATTTTATTTTTATTATACTAGGATATTCAGTCTAAATAAATGAAGAACGTGTATACCTAAATCCCTTAAAAGTTTACATTGTAACTTATGTAGTCACTTCAGCGGGTATAGAACTTACGACATCAATAATATTCTTATCTCCAAGTCTGATGATTTCAGGATATTGACTCTTCAAGTTAGAGTCTCTCGGAGACTTGGAACAGTGCGCGGCGGTGAGCGCGTACTTCGAGCTGATGAGAGCGCTGCCGCACTTAAATATCCACGTGCCATTTATAACCCTCCATCCAAGCGCTCCCTTAAGAATTAAATACAATTCTAGATATAAAAAAAGTTATGGCTTTTAGTTTGATTTTTTAAGTATATATTTTAAACAAACCTTATGTGATAAGGTTGTATATAAATTAATGAATTATATATATTAATAATATAATGAATTATATATATTAATAATATTATACAAAATAATGGCAGGTATTTGGGGTATTATTCGAAAATTGCACTACACATTCGTTAAGAATATAATATAAGTACGTTACATGAAAGAAATATCAGCTTTTATTTATAATGAACCGATATGACTCTGACTTTTTAATTTGCCTTAATTATAACTGAATCTCGGCAATGAAAGTAAGTTGTATATATTAGAATAACCACTAAGACAACTCTATCAAATAACAGTAAAGAGTGGATTCAACTTCTTAGTAAAAGAAGACTAAAAATGCTAGTTTAAATATTTATGTTATCTCTCCGTCGGTCGTGCCTGCTTGATCAATTATATGAGATCACGAGGCATTATTATATCTAGCTTTATACTGGAACCATTCTGAGATTGCTAAGTCTTGAAAAGTGATATCTATTAACTAAATATACTTGCGTAAAGGTCTTCAAACTTTTGTTACGAGTCATAAAGGTAGCTGTGAATAAACCAAGTAGTTTACAAGAATTTTTCATACCATATGGGGATATTCTCCAGGTAATGTAGTCTTTCCGCCGATTACGAAATGTGGCTTGGGATTTAAAGAATCTAAGTATTTCTGGAAACCTGCATAAATAATACAACGATAAATTAGTTTGGCTTTTAGTGTTATATGTTTTCTATGCCCTGTCCGATACCCAAAGGTTGTCTGGAAGAAATCGCTCTTTTAGCAACTTGACCGCCTTTTTACATCTTCCTCTAATTGTACTACATTTGTTTGTATCTTTTAATGATGTGCAATAAAGAATATTATTATTATTTGTATTTGGTCATTTTTCACAGCCTTTGGCTGGTTTGTCTGCATTTACAGGTCAAAAAGGGGGGTAATGATGACGGGTCAAAACCAAGTAAATGCAGCATGTGGTGTGTTAAAATTATGTGTTGTGGGGAATTTCGTGTTCGTCAATTTGCAAGAACTTTCTTAAGATTCGGCTATATTTAAAATGGCGGCTTTTTGTAAGGTGATGTAAAGAGTTTCGTTTAATTCTAGTAGTTTGAGACTACTTCATCTTTTAGTTTAGTATATTTGTTGATTTTTTCAGAAATTGTCTTTGTAGGTTTATGAGTGTTGGGAATAGCAATATCTATCAGATAGGTTATTTTAATTAATTTATTTTGGAGCGTTATATCCGGTCTATTGTAGTGGATGGTTCTGTCTGTAAGTACTGCGCGATCAAAATAGAGCTTATGTGTATCGTTTTCTAAAACTGTTTGTGGCTTATATTTGTAATAAGGTGTGTTTGTGTTCTGTATGAGTTTGTGTTTGAGTGCTAACTTTTGGTGAATGATGTTGACTACTTGGTTATGACTATGCGTGTAATCTGTTTGTGTGAGTGTTGTACATGCCCCGGTAATATATTGAATGGTCTCTGGTTGAACATGGCATTTATCGTTTGATATCGAGGGGTCTTTGATTTTTCTATAGTTTTTGCTATTTGGTTTTGTATCGCTATTATAAATCCTTCGGTCTCTGGGAATAGGATTCCTATTTTAAGCCATCTGTTTGAGGCGGCGGTGTTTATGTGGGGTTGTTCTAGATCGTGGTAATGGCGGCCGTGTAATTCTTTTCTCTTCCAGCTATCTAGTTTTTGTATTTAAGGATCGTTACTTTGGGTATATTATTATTATTATTATTATTATTATGTTTTTCTTTTTTTATGTTACGTTTTGAATTTTTTTATTTGATATTTCATACTATTTCAAACTCTGGTGATGAAAACATACCAAGTACCAATTGATCATAAAATTTTTGTATATTTTTATATACTTTGTTTTTTAGTCTAGTTATAGCGTATAATTTTATTAGGTCTAGAACTCTCTGACCCGAATGCCCGACCTTCGTTATTTTATAAAAGCTGAAAGTTTCTCAGCACATTCTCCCAACACTGGTCGCTCGCTCGCTTCACCACCCAGTTAAAGTCACTTAGTCAAAAGTTCTGACGTAACATAAAAAAATACAATCGAATTGTGAACTTCGTCCATTTTAGGAAGTCGGTTAAAAAGTATCCATTCGGTACTTTATGACTTTTGTGAATTATATTTCTATTTAGTTTAAATTTGTAAAAATATCGGTACTCACATGCACTAGCCTTTTGTTTTTTGTTAGCTCTATTTTGCCTTTCCCATATATACTCCTGACACTCTGAAAATAATAGTTTCCTTTTTTAAAAATTAAGCTTAAGAAAGAAATTAATAAAAAATCTGTTGTGTGTTGTAAATATCCAAAATTTTATGCATATTTATAGTCTGTCTTTACTGTCAAAAATAGGCCTATGTTCTGTGTCTTTTAATATATATAATACATTATAATTTTCATCATTTGCGGTTCTGCGTTACATTAATTCTTTTTTTATACCTAAACTTACTTACTGTAAGTAAAAAACTAAATTTGTTTTAACCTAAATTCTTAAAGACGTCTTATCAAACAGCGTTACAAATCTTTTCGAAGATTACGCTAATAAGATAGCAATTACATTAAATCAACGCATGGATCTACCAAAGTATTTCTCTTTACGTATGTTACACTGAATTCTGAGGCTCTCTATATAGTCTACAAAATACTAGACAAAGTGACACTTTGTAGTATTCGGTCTTCTGTGCTTATAGTAAGTTGATATTTTCTTACCTTAGGTACCGAATTGTTTCTTTATGTTTGTTCATGTGTTGTGAAATTAAATATTAAAAGAAGTAATAATAGAGATCTTAGAAGGCTCCTGTGTTTTATAGATAAGACAGGCTTAGGACATTTATAAGATAGATTTTAGAGTGAAGAGACCCATTTGTATAAAATAAAATATACCATTCAATATATTTATGTATATTTTACTACTTATTAGCAGAAAATAACTTTTTGGTTAATAAATACGACAAAATTGCCTTTAAAAAAATTCTTACTAGCTTCACTTATCCTGCGTCCTGGTTGTCTAAAATCCGGTTTAACTGGATTATAATTGCAAGGATTTTCTGTTGTAGTTGCTGGACCTTTCATCGTTGTTGTTGAAATTAAATTTGCAGGAATAATATTCTGAAAAAAAAAACGGCTATTTCGTTATTTGACTTAAAAAAAAATAAAGGTAACCAACATATAAGTAAAAACATTATATATATATATATTTTTTCATTTTCAAACTCCACTTTACCTATCAGATAGTTCTTTCGTATCCTGTGAATTTAAAAGTATTACCTATAAATTTTTACAATTGATAACTTAAGAAATAATTTATAAATTGTAGTTTGTTAGATGAGGTGAAAGAAGATCTAGCCTATTTTTTCTTTTTGATAAAGTCTGTCACTAACTTACTAACCCATGTACAAAATAAACTTTAAAAGCAACCTGTGTGACAGACCCTTAGACATGCTCGTTAACAGTTAGATACTTACGATGTTTTTATTAAAATTGTTTGACCAAATCCATGGTTGCTGCGGCTGTAATGAGAAAAAGTATAAGTGAAACAGGTATAGCTTATTTAACTCAGCTTGACTCTGAGTAGTTGTATTTGTGCATATAAAACTTTGATTGATGTGACACTGACGTCGTAGTGCTTATTCGAGCAACACGTTGTCTTATCATAACGTCAACAATAACAATCATTACATAGTATAAAATAAAGCCGCAACACGCTGTCTGTTTGCTTCGATATTTAAAGCTACGCAACGGATTTTGATTCAATTTTCTGTAGTAACTATAGTGATTTCAGAGGAAGGTTTATATGTATAATACATGCATAATATAGTAGAGGAACACTGATAGTTTTTGAAACCGCACGAAGCCGGGGCGGGTCGCTAGTTATAAATGACAAATAATTAATGCTTCGCACCCACTAATATTGACTCCTGTGTGTGTATTTATCTGGCAATACACAATACACAAGCAGAAACGTCCAGATTACGGCAAACACATGTATGGCACATAACCCTATAAAAATGTTATATGTAACAATATTATGTTAAGCTATGTGCGAGGATCAAATCTATGACAGCTGTGACCTTTGCGTCAACACGTCGTCAACCTTCGAGGTAGTGACGTTTTATTATTTTCAATACGATTCTTGAGTCATGACGTTAATATTAGGTAGGTAGGTACATAAGCGGCACTCTAGCCAGTTTAATACCGCTATAGTAGGTATATACCTAATGTTATCGCGATAAAGGAAAACACAAGTATGAGGAATAATGACTTTATATTTATTTACTAGCTGACCCCGCAAACGTGGTTTTGCCATATATTTTATTAGCCTTATCACCCCCCCCCCCCCCCCTTATAGCTTAGAGGTATGAAAAATAGATGTGGTTCGATTCTCAGACCTACCCGATATGCACACAATATTTCACGAGAATCGGTCAAGCCGTTTCGGAGGAGTTTAACTACAAACACCGCGACACGAGAATTTTATATATTAGATAATGTATGTTACGTATGTTATATTATATATTTATTCATTCACTACTAATATAAGTTCATCGTCCCTGTTACTGGACTGTTTATTAACAAAGAAGTTTCTTTAACATACCCTTTTATATCCCGTTGAATTTAAAGCAGCAGACGAAACGACGCACCATACTGAAATATAAAATGATTTTTATTTTATAGGATACTTACGCCGAGTTGCACGAAACAAACTTAAAATTTAAGTAGAGATTAAACTAATTTAATCACAAGAATTTCATACAATTCTTGCGATTAAATTAGTTTAATCACTACTTAAATTTTAATTTCTTTTCGTGCAACTCGGCGTTATTAACTTTATAAATATACGTCATACTCTAAAGTTGCCGTTAAAGCAATCTTGACTGAGTATAACAGTAACTATCACAAAGTGATAGTAATTATAGTACATTTTTGCGGTCCAAGCCTATTGGTAATTATGTGCAGGATAAACTATCAACCTGCGGTGAAATTATATATCATCATTAATATCGAAATCAATACAGCATATTTTATGCGAAATAATTATGTTAATTCATGAGATATTTTTGCTTTTTTTCCTCAAATACGACTTAGAGAACTGGTTTTACAACAAGACGAATCAATATGAAATTCTTTAAAACATTTGATTTTGTTATTTTTTTTTTATTATATATTTTGTGAGAATTTAATAGCAAGGTATTTTATGTCAGACATGACTTAATTCATAATAATTGACAGTTTCTCTTTAAGAATAACAAACTTCAGAGGAGGGTTTCTTGCAGATTACTCTATGTAAAATCTACATCAGAATCGGAGGACCGCCTTAAACATAATTAAATTTTCAAATACTAATGTAAAACTACGAAGTGTAAAATGACGATTTAAGCGTTACTTTGAAACTTACTTGAATAATAATAATAATTTTTTTATAAATATCTTATGGCATACCTACGTACACACAAGGTCGTCTGTTCCTACAGTAAGCAACCTAATGCTTGTGTTACAGCCAACTTTTATAGCTAAATCTTTAAATATACATAGAAACAATACAATAATATATTTATTTATGAAATCTATATAAGTTATCAATATAAGTTACACTGAGTCCTTCCAATACGTTATCGGAGATACTTGTTGTGGGAATTACTTGCAACTTCCCAAGTCTTAACTAAGATTTAATACAAACGGTAACAATATGACACACGGTAACATATATAAATACAAATATTACTACAGACTCCGGCGGGAATTGAACCGGCAATCCACCGAGCAGAAAGCAGGGTCACTAAAAATATATGCGACAGTGAGCTAGGCAAAGGAGGAGGAAGGCTAGGAGGCCTATGTCCAGCAGTGGACTGCGATAGGCTGAAGTGTGTGTGTGTGTGTGTGTGTGTGTGTGAGCTAGGCAAAACAATTAATAATAAGGTATTTACTAGCAATAACCGGGTTAATAATTCGCATTAAATAAGAACAAAAATTACACAGATTGTCAATCATGTTGACGTTGTTTCAACATTAAAACCGTTATATACTCGTATGTAATTTTAATAATAATGTTTTTTTTTTGTTGTGGATGCCGGTAGAGCAAGCAATATCTATAAAATGATATATAATTTATGTGGAGTAATTGTGAGGTTTTTTCTAAAAAGGGAGGCAAACATCTTAACCTTAGCGTATTAATATAATTATAAATGATTTTTAATGATCCTGTACCTAGTGATGAAGAAAATATTACGAAGCCACAGAAGTGTTGTCTGTGAACTGTGTCAGAACTGTGTTCGATAAAGACGGTAAATTTGAGATTTCATTGCTATTATTTTCTTAAGCTGATGCCATATATATAGTAAATTTATCTATACATATAATAAAATGGTAGGAAAGTCAAAACTGTACATTGAATATTTTTTTAAAAGAATCCTTGGGGTGTGATCTACAATCGATACCGAAGCCAAAAATATAGTTTTTAGAATTTTCGTCTGTCTGTTTGTCTGTATGTATGTCCGGGATAAACTCAAAAAGTACCGCATGGATTTATTTCAAATTTGGCACGAATATTATTAAGAAGTGTGGTCAACATATAGGCTACATATTATCATGCTATCACCTACCGGGAACGAGCAGTGAACCTTTATTTCCTCAACGCATTCTGTAACGTGTTATCTAACGACGCATATTTGAATATTGTTGTTATTATATTAATAACCATGCTATATAAGCTAGCTTCACACTATAAAAATCACGTAATATAAGTAACTAAGCCGATAAACATTATTAAATGAATATAAGTAGACAAGACAATTTTAAAGCAGCGCCGCGCCATCTATGAGATTTTTCTGTAGATATGAAATGTAAAGAAGAAACGAGTAAATGCATGTTATTTTAAAAGGTATATTCGTAGGTAGGTATTTTTGGTGCTGTATAGCGTTCACGCAGACGATGTCGCGGGCAGCAGTTAGTTACTAAATAAATTGAAAAAAAAAACTTACAACAAAATAGAAGTAACATAGTACATATGTATTAAGATCACCGTATCTACATGGTTCAAGAGTTCATGAGTTCGTGGCTTATTAGTGGTTTTCCCTTGATTATAGATAATTTTATTTACTCGCAAATGAAAAAAAAACCGACTTCAATTGGGTACATCGACAAGCAATACAACTTAGACGAAAAAATAGCCAAGTAAATACGCGTTATCCAAGATTACTCAAAAAGTGTACATCAGATCTCGATCAAATTTGTACCTATATGGAAATCGGTATACAGATAAATGAAACCACACTCAACGAAAGACAAGCATCAGCTTTTCATTAAAACAAGAATCATCAAAATCCAGTAAAAACTTATGAGGTATATTACAACGTAGGTCGACGAAAAAATAGTCAAGTAAATACGCGTTATTGGACATAACTCGAAAACTAATTGTCAGATCTCGATTAAGACCTTTCCTTAGGATTAAAAAAAGAATTATCGAAATCAGCCTACCCAGTTAAAAGTTCTAAAGTATTAGAATGATGTATCTATTAGAAAAAATACAGACGAATTGAGAATCTCGTCTTTTTTTGAAGTCTCTTAAAAATAACAAAAATTCAATGAGCATGGTATTTCTTTGAGGTGTAAGTAGTTTTGATATTTACAACCTTTGCTATGTTAAATAAATCAAACTTTGCTTAAGCAGGTTTCAAAAGCACTTGTCAAACGTCATTTTAGAAACAATTTTTTAGTGTTTAATCAATTAATTATAGTCAAAGTGAAGATTCCGTTGATTTGGAATGTAGATTGTGTTGAGAAGAATCGGGAAGATAATCAGAAGCTTCTTGCATGAAATACGTCGCCACTAAACCCACATCTTTATTATTCAAATAATTTTTAACCGAATAATAAGTTATGACTATAAAATACTATTTAATAAAAACTTTATATAAGTTAGCTTACTATCGATACAAACATCATTACTATATTATAAGTTTATAAAAATAATTCTTCGTTTACTGTAAAACTATTTTTTGTATTTTTATGAATTTATTCATAATTAAGGAATAAGGAATAAATCTTGCAAGACAAGTAAAGAAAGTCTTAACTATAAATAAATATATAAACAATTGACGATATTAAAAATAAAAATCGTTTTCTTTTAAAGTAAAATCATATTTTTAAATGGATTTATAAAAATTTATAAGAAAATATTATAAATATTACCTTATAAAAGAAACAAATAATAATTAGCTCAAACATGAAATTCCGGAATAATCAATTTACTCATAACCTACCTACACAAACGCTCAAAAGTAACTTCAAAAACATAATTATAACTCTTTAAACTTCAAGGAATAAAAACACTAATTTTTAACACGTTTTTAAAGAACTTCGTAAATTTTAAAACCAAAATTTCACTAAAATAAATTACGCAAAAAAAATTAAAACGTAATAGCAAAGTGACGTGTATACCAAACGAGTGGCATAAGCAACTGCCGATGTCTTGTTTTTATCACTACAATTTGTAAAACAAAGTCTTTAGGTACGTCTGTCTGTGAATGATCTCAAAGAATACTGAACCGAAAATCTGAGCGATCATGAGTGACGTATATTAGGCGTAATTTTAAATTTTATAAATTTGTTGAAATATGATGATAATTTTTTAAAAGGTCAGAATGAACTGTCTGTAACCGTTTCTTTTTGGGTGTGCTAGAACTTGGAAGTAATCACTTATATAAGCACACCATTATACGTGAGTCTCCATGACAAATATATTATGTATATAATTTTGTACCTATAAAAATAAATATATAACAAAAAAAATGTCTCATGGAATTGTTTCTCTTTTATAGGTCTAAGATACAGTCCGCGAGTATAGGTTCATTCTTCGTATCTGCTTTTGACGATGTCCAAGGTAACCAAAAAATATGATAATTAATTTGTACGTGACCTAAGAGTAATTAGAAAGCTATTTAGACGTACACAGTATTAATTTGCCAAATTAAATATCTTGGTTACCTTCAGTGTTTATGCACGTTATGATTGTCTTTTACACCATATACTTTAAGTGAATATTTTAGGAAGTTATTGATCTTACGAATTATCTAGTCTCAAACGGATGCTTCATGGTCGCACGGCGTCTCTCACTGTCGCGAACATCACGCTTGTTGTAGACCTTGCTTAAAAGATGATTCTTATACTAGCCGTGTGAAGCTAAGACAAGTCGCTAGTTAAACTTAATATGACATTTATACACTAGATATGTTCCCGATAAAGGTATGCGTATAGGGTATTTTTGTTCTGAATATATATTTTTTTATCATTTTACGTAGTTAACTATTTATTTACTAAATTATGATAGAGGCGTAACGTGATCAACAATATAGCCTATAGGTATAGGCCTTTTTTCAAAATTTTATAGGACAACTTTGGATATACACAACTGATTAAAATAAGCTGGATTTAGGTCATTATTATCCTGTTCACATATAATGTTTTATAAATAGTACGCTACAGCCTGTAATATCCCATTACTGGGCATAGGCCTCTTTCCCCATGTAGGAGAAAGATCAGAGCTTAATCCACCACGTTGCTCCAATGCGGGTTGGCGGATATATTCCCTACTATGAGTAACGATTGCTATAAGGTGTACATGATAATAACCGGGACCGACGGCTTAACGTGCTCTCCGAGGCACGGTGGCGAGAACCACAAGGACTGCACAAACACCCAGACCACGGCAAACACCTGTATGGCCAATACAAATGTTTGTCATATGCGGGGATCGAACCCGCAACCGCCAGCGCAACAGGTACAATCCATGGCTGTAACCGTTGCGCCAACGCGGTGTATAAACAGTACAAGTACGTTAAAAATCATAGTGCAGCATAATTGTTATGACTTTAATATAAATAGCATTTAAAGGCTAACTCGTATAGCTCGTTATTGTTTATTATACAAGGATGTTTACTGATACTTACTGGGAAGAACCGACTTAATGGATGCTTTACGGATATTAAATAATAAAAATTATAACTTGACATGGTACATTTTTGAATTAACAAAACTATTAGAGTAATATTATTTTCATATTTTTATTATAATTATTTATTGAGCAGTTATGGTGGTGGCAGGTGGGGTGGGGGGGGGGGATCTACGTAAGGAAATATCTGAATTTTGGAGTGCTTAAATGGCGGAAGGAAGTCAACTTTACACAAGACCACGGCCAAATATTACTGTCTCAAGTAGTTTCGATTCTCTTGTGCGTATGATATCCAGATTTCATAAGATGTATTGTTTCGAAAGAGGGGTAGTCTCGGCGACGCGCTTGCTATGCTGCTGATGTCCGGGCACCATAAATTGTATGTTTAAAAAAAGACATTTATTAATAAAATAAATAATTAAATAAATATCTTATTACATTTAAACATAGTCCTAAGATAAGCAACTTAATGCTTGTGAAACAGCCCACTGATATACTAAATAAACTTATTTTATATACATATAAATATACATGGAAACAATACATTTATAAATAATACAAATATTACACCCAGTATGTCAATTATTTGATCTAAGAAAAAATAATGCAGGATCCTTGTGATGTACTTCGTCACTTTTAATATTAAAGACTAATTTGGTACATGCTAACTCAGTTCTAACGTAGACTTAAGTTCGCGACCGCCAATATTGTGTTATATACGGTACTGCCTAGTCCAATCCAGTTGAGTCTAACTATATTATTGAATCGATGAAGAATAGCTGTGCGTTGCAATTATACTTGTGTCTGCAGCCGAGCATATGCCTTCACAGCAGTGTTACTTTTTTGAATTAGCGAAGGAGGTTTTATTTAAAGAAGTATGAGCGCAGTGCTCACAAATTCTGGCCGTCGCGCAAGTAAGAGCGAGTTAAATCCTCGTTCACGATAAACGTTAGTTTAGGCAATTGTCTTTGTGTTTCTTTTTAACCGACTTCAAAAAAAGGAGGGTTACTCAATTCGACCGTATATATATTTTTATAAGTATGTTCGGGGATAACTCCGTCGTTTATGAACCGATTTTGATAATTCTTTTTTTGTTGGAATCCCTAGTTTGTTACCATGATAAGGAAACCAGGATCTGATGGGATCCCAGAGAAATCAAGGGAAACTCTCGAAAATGCCCATAACTTTTTACTGGGTGTACCGATTTTGATGATTTTTAATTTAATCGAAAGTCGATGTTTATCATGTGGTCACATTTAAATTTCATCGAGATCTGATTACAACTTATGCGTATTTACTTGACTATTTTTTCGTCTACCTACGTTGTATTATTTGTCGATATAATTGAAGACGGTTTTTCTTCGTTTGCCTGCAAACACAATTATGTGTAAGTAGCGTTTGAGTATGTGGCTTTTATTTAGTTTCTTTGTTTATTTTTCAATCCAACACACCTTCCAACTTTATCCTCGTAGTACGGCACACATTAGCGATGACGTAATTATCGGAATAAAGAGGAAAAACAAAACATAATAAACGAGTTATGTATATAATTATAGCATATGGTTTGTATTAAAAGTTCTACCTCGCAAAAATACATAAAATATATATTTTAGAAAACATAAGAATATTTAAGAATACATATTCGAAGCAGTCCTTTCCTGTCCTGTGCAGTCATAGTGGGTCTCCCGTGCCTAGTGCTAGCGCTCGACTGATTTACTGGGCTTGATGCGTGGTAATATATACTATCCTTTTATTATTTAATATAAATTGTATTAAAAATGATTACATTTTTTAATTTTTTTTTGTATTTCATAATGATGTAAGTTTACTTTGATGAAGATAGTTCGTTAAAATTTCTTAGTTTTCTAAGAAAAATATCGCTTTTAAAATTGTACTTATTTGGAAAATATTCGTAGCTTTAAATTTTTTTTTATCGATTAATAGAGATACAAATGGAATAAAAATCTGTGATAGTCCTCAACAAAATTATATCCCACATATTACGATATTTTTTTTAAATGGTTTCAACGTAGAGGTTATTGAAAAGTAGGACTTCAAAGTATAGATTGCGACCGATTACCCAGGGACGAGGCTGATGAAAAGGTTAATACTTTTATACACATAATATAATTCAATATTCTGATCTGACTATCTACTACAACAAAAGTTGCTCTATTATATTTCAAGAATATAAATTACATTATTGCATCTAACACTGAGATTAACGACGTCAAAATATTACAATTTCGCGGATTGTTACCGATTTTTGTGAAATGGCTCTTAATACTACTTATATTCATTTAATTATGTTTATCGGCCTGAGCTACTTATATTGCGTGATTTTTATAGTAATTATAATAACAACAACATTCAAATATGCGTCGTTAGATTACACGTTGTCACAGAATGTGTTGAAGAAATAAAGGTTCACTGCTCGTTCCCCATAGGTGATAGCGTGATAATATGTAGCCTATATGTTGACCCGACTTCTTAATGATATTCGTGCCAAATTTAAAGTAAGTCCATGCAGTACTTTTTGAGTTTATCCCGGAAATACATATAGATAAACGACAAATAGACAAAAATTCTAAAAACTATATTTTTGGCTTCGGTATTGATAGTAGATCACACCCCAAGTATTCTTAAAAAAAAATTAAATGAACAGTTTTGATTTTCCTACTGTTTTATTACATGTATAGATAAAGTAACAATGGCAAGTGAACTAACAAGTGACTGTTTACAAAATTATGTTAGTGAAACTTATTGTCTGAGTTATAACAATGCACCTAAAACTAAAAAATACATGTAGGGGTTTTTATCTCCCCTATATAAAGATATGTCCTTCTATATATAGATATATAGCGTTTGATTACGAGCATGTTGGTGTCAAGGAAGAAAACAAGATACAATATTTGTATTTTATATTATATTTTATTTTTATATTTATTATTTTTATTTTTATTTTATATTATATTTAATCTAATTTCCCGGCCACACAATGCTCTCGATCCAGTCGACGAAGCTATACACGCGCGTGTAGACGCCCGGCAGGTTGGGGCGCGCGCACCCGATGCCGAAAGATGTAACGCCTATCACGAAATGCATGGAACCTTCTTCAGACGGAGGCAGGTTTATCTTCACTTGAAGTGGTCCGCCTGAGTCACCCTGCACGGAAGTATAAAATGTTATAATAATCAATATTTCGTTCCGAACGTATGTACAAAGAGTACAGATAAAGATAAATATACAAAAAGCGACTAAAATAAATGACAAAATTTTGCCATAAGATAGCTTTCCTTCCTCTTTATTTCTAAGTGGATAGTAAAATACCTGACACGCATCAACTCCACCTTCAAGTTTCCCCGCACATATCTGATGGTCCTTAATGCCACACCAGTGTCGGTTGCAGGACGGCCGCAGTAGTGAATCGCATAGCCATGGGTCTATTATATCGACTACGGCAGCCTGGAGTTCAGGAGATACTTTCCTGCTGGCTGTAGAGATTTTATAAAAACTTATAGAACCAATAGTAACCGTGACGACTAATTAATTATAAATAAAGTATATTGTAAATACAATTTAATGAATACCTGTCTCAATGACTCCCCATCCAGTAAGGGTTGCTGATGTTCCCAATTTATCTGTATTAAATCGATTCCAGAGGCAGGCTGGTTGTATGTAACTCGTAAATTGTTGAGGTTCGGTTAATTCTACTAGAGCTATGTCAAAGTATTTTTTTGGTGCTGAATACGATGGATGTATTATGATTCGAAGTATTTTGGCGTCAATTGGTTCTTGACCGTTTGAAATCTATAAAACACATTAAAAATAGTTTTAAATATTAATTACATTTCTTGATCATTGAAATAATAAAGAATTCTTCTCTTTATTTTAAGTAAAGAATTAGATTTGTACGATTTTATTTTTGTGTTACCTACATTAGGAATTCTAAACATTTTTTAATATCATATCAAGCCACGGTTCGCTTAAACTGAATATAAAAATCATCATATCAAAAATTTCGATCTAACGGGTATATCGTTCCATAGCTTAATTGGCTAGAGCGCCGACACGGTCAGTCGGAGGTGTCGGTTCGATCCCCGCTGGTACGGTCGATTTTTGATATGATATTAAAAAATGTTTAGAATTCCTAATGTGTGGGTATCACAAAAATAAAATCGTACAAATTTAAAAATAGCACGGCGTCGTCTCCTGTCAAAGATTTTCATTGTAATATGAAACTTTGAATAGTTACGGGTTTCTGTAAAGAACTCACTAAAGACGGCGCCACGGTTCGCTTAAACCGAAAATAAAAATAATCATATCAAAAATTTCGATCTAACCGTTACCTTCATCGTTCCATAGCTTAATTGGCTAGAGCACCGAAACGGTCAGTAGGAGATGCAGGTTCGATCCCCGCTTGAACGGTAGATTTTTGATATGATATTAAAAAAATGTAAAGAATTAGATTCAGTAAATAGGTTTTATGATTCTTTACACATATTAATTACATTTAAAACATACTTCGTCAATAATGTTCTTATCGCCGAGCCTGATGATTTCAGGCACTTGACTGACTAAGTTCGTATCGAGCGGAGACTTGGAGCAGTGCGCGGCGGTGAGCGTGTACTTCGAGCTGATGAGCGTGCATCCGCACCTGAATACCCACGTGCCTTGTATAACCCTCCATCCCAGAGCACCCTTAGAACAAATGATTTTTTATCACTATTAGCAAATGTTTCTCATTTCTTTTTAATTTCTTACGTCGAAAGTCTTTTAAAACGCAATCAAATTTGATTTTGAAGAAATTTTTTTTTTTTTTTCGGTAATGGTGTTTCTTACAAATATTTTGGTTACAATTTTATGTTGTTTCTTAAATGATTCTAAAACTTGATTGTACATATAATGCTTATAATTGGTTTCTAGCGTATCATTTTTAATTACCCAATAAAGTATTTTTAGTCTAAGATATTTTTTGTAATACCATATGTGGGAATTCACCAGGTGCTGTGATCCTCCCCCCTATTGCCGAAATTCCAAATATTCCGTTCTCGAGTCGTTTTTGTTTGCCTGTAAAAATATTCTAAATGTTATTGGAGTAAGTTTGAACATGCAATAAGTTTCTATTAAGTTTAAACTAGACCCAGTTTAATTTTGATGATAGTCAAGCAAATTCATTAAAAAAGTTCAATAATTCCAAAGCATTTTAAAGGATACGGTACACGGTATTCTACACAGGTTTTGCAACAACAATAGTGGGGCTACGTATACTTAACCCTTAATTTGGCAAAAAAAATAAACATTTTGAATTGAAACAAATACTGAAATAGGAATGTGTAGAGTCTAAATATGCCCAGAAAAATAGTAAAAAAAATCTAGGGTTTTCAGTTTTCCTGAAAAATCATGTATGCTACTACATACATTGCCAAGTGGGTAAAGAAATATGTATTCATTTGAATGTATGTTGGGACATACCTTACCAAAACCAGTAAGAATAAAAATCATAAATATGTATTGTAACTTTAATTAAAAACAAACATAAATCAAACCTCTTTATAAAAATGATGGACATACATTATGAAAACAAAGTAGCGGGTATAATAGCTCTGCAACACGGTGATTTGCAGTAAATGCTGGAAGTAAACCCATAAACTCTACTCATTTTTGAAAATGATAAATTAGTTGACAATTCCTGGGTTTACTTCCGGTAACGAAACATAACCGGACTTGGCATTTGCTGCAAATGACAGTCGTGAGCTTAGAGCATAACCTGCACCGACCCTGAGATGTCATGGTCATGAAATGACTCACATTGTCAAATCGCGAGGACTCAACAGGAACTGGCTGTATCGCTTTTTGTGGTCGTTTTTTGATGTCGGGTGGGTCAATCACAGCACGTCTATTCTTTTTGAGTCCTTCATAGATTTCGTACCTAAAAGCCTTCAAGGGCATAGTCTTTATTTTTATTTTAGTACAATCATTTCTGTAAGATAGCCATGCATTGTTGATGCATATATCAAGCAGCTGGGCAAATATGCCGACATACCAACGTCGTGTCTTGAAAGGAGTTCTGTATAGCGAGATGAGCATATCCGCCAAATCTACACCACCCATATGTTTATTATACTCTTTGACAACTTGTGGACAATTGACTTCAACTTTTTGTTTGGCCTCTTTGCAGTAGCGTTTAATTTTCTCTACCGGTTCTGTACCTACATAAGTACTGACCAACGTTACGACTTTGTTGTCATTCCAACGCACAACTACCAGGCGATTTTTGTCACAAACTGCTTGGTCATAAGCTCCTCGAGGCTTTTTCTTCATTTCTTTTTCCGTACGTAAAACTGTATCTGCTCCTCTCAGTCTATTTTTTCTGATGGTGCCCAATCCAAAAATACCGTAGTTTTCTCTCAGTATGTAAAAGAGTTCTGGGCATGAAAAAAAATTGTCGCAGAATACAAAAGCTGGTATTTTTTTTATACTTTTGCACAAAGCAATGACTACTTGAGCTCCAAAGCCTAGCGACAATTCTTCTTCTGTGAAATTATGGAACCTGAAAGTGTCCTCTCCTCCGTACAGGATAAAATCGTATATCATACCTGATACTCCAGCCCTGATATAGTTTTTGAAACCCCATTTATTGGGTTTGTCTTTCATGTATTGGCGTCTCTTGCCGGCCTTAGTCCCTTTGTAAGGAATCATCATTTCGTCGATACTGAACTTGGTCTCGACTTCTTGAGCTAAACAATTTGCTCTTATTTTTTCAACTATGGGCCTTATCTTATGATATCTGTCACTATTATCAGAGCTATTGTCGACGAAATGAAGGTATCTTCGAATTTTTTGGTACCTTTTTATGGGCATTAGATCTGCAACTAAACCGAATCTATATTGCAGACTCCAATAGTCTGTATATGAAGGCATGGACACGACCCCCATAATGATGTGAATAGCCAGAAAATCTCGAAGTTCGTCTTCAACTAATTCAATCGATCGTCCGGTTTTTTCCACTGAATACGCATTTGTTTGTTCAACAATGTCAGTTATAACATCTGGAGAAAAAAACTTGTAAAAATAGTCCAAGGGAATAGTAGGTGTCTTAGAATCGATTTCTGGTTCATCTTCCATAATTGCTTTGTGTTGAAAAGCAGCAGTCCTTTTCCATTTATAGCACAGAACGAACTTTTTGATTCTGCGTGAGCGTTTAGCAACAGGAACCGTCGGTCTTTTCGATCGTGTTTTTCTAGTTATGCGATTTAGCGATGTAGAGGATGTAGTGGGAGTGCTAGGTATGGTCACTGAAGGTTGTGCAGGTGAAGATTGTGATGCAAAAGCGACTTGAGATACAGGATTTAGAGTAGCAGGAATGGCAGGAGTTGCAGGCGTGGCAGGGGTTGCAGGCAATGTTGGAATGTCACTTATTGTCGGAATAGTACTGCAATCGGGCTCAAGCGATGGATTCGGGTATACTTCTTGGAATACAGGTGTAAGCCGAACATTCTCATCGGTTGAGGTTTCACCATCGGAATCTAATATATTCAGTCTTTCTAAGGAACTCGCAATAGATCGGGCTGGGGAAGATGAGTCTGAATGCAAAACTTGAGCGCTTAATAATTCATCATCGACGTCAGACGCATTACCATCATCAGAGAGTGCATTTTCAGTAGGGATCAAAGCTAAAATTCTACCACCACGTGTAAGTAGCGCGTGCTGTAAAGAAAAAAAAAGCTTGCATACACCAAAACTCAAGCCCAAGCAAACAAAAACCCATAAATCGCAAAAAATATCACAAAAAGAAAAAAAAAAATTGCATACACCAAAGCCGAAGCAAACAAAACCCATAAATCGCAAAAAAAAAAAATATTACAAAAAGAAATCTAATAAATTGGCAATGTATGCTGTGACATACAGCTTCGTCATGCAGTGATTTATTACTAAGTTGGCAATGTATGTCACGGTATACAAAGTTTATTATCAAATAAAACAACAAATATCCACAAATATTGCCAAAATTATAACAGTGAACACTTCACTATAATGTCACGATCGAATTATAAGTGTTTCATTAGAAATTTACGAGGAAAAAGTAATAAAAAACAAATAAATACCTTAGTGAGCACAGCCGGCTTCTTTCGGGCAGACATTTTGAAAAAAAGTGACAGCACCAGTGTTGCTAACACTCAAAAACATTTTTTTTCATAAAGTGTGACTAGTTTATAAGAATAAATATTAATAATTATATTGAAATCATAATATTTCTTTAACACTTTATTTTTTTTTAAGTTTGTATGGCACAGCATACAGTACCAAATTAAGGGTTAATGGTTGCGCTTTTCTTTTCAATTTACGGCCGCCAGAGGCATGACGATAGATGAGTGTACTGTGCAACGAAGACAGCATAGGATTCTGTCTTTTTCTATCACACGTATGATTTAAAATATAAAAAATACAAACACAAATACTCTTAATTGTACACTATCAGAGAAAGTTTTTACATCGAAAGAAAATATAGACATGTACAAAAGGTAGTCTTATCGCTAAATTATAATGAAACGTCACTTGACGTCACGTCACAATAAAAGAAATAATTAAATCTGATTGATTGCTAGTTTCGTCTGACATTGTCGCAAAGAATCCCAACTTTCCAAGTAAGGTCTATCATCATTATCAGCTTATCGAATAAAAATAATAATATAGAATACTAGCGACCCGCCCGGGCTTCGCACGGGTGCAATGCTAAAACTAAATATACTTCAGAATGTCTTTATTTATATTATGAAGCTAGCTTATGGCATGGTTATTAACATAATAATAACATTCAAATATGCGTAGTTAGATTACACGTTGTTACAGAATGCGTTAAAGAAATAAAGGTTCACGGCTCGTTCCCTGTAGGTGATAGCGTGATAATTTGCAGCCTATATATTAAACCGAATTTTTAATAATATTCGTGGCAAATTTGAAGTAAATCCATGCAGTACTTTTTGAGTTTATTCCGGACCTACATACAGACAAACAGACAAACAGACAAACAGACAAAAATTCTAAAAACTATATTTTTGGCTTTGGTATCGATTAAAGATCACACCCCAAGTATTCTTTTAAAAAAATATTCAATGTACAGTTTTGACTTTCCTACCATTTTATTATATGTATAGATATTTCTCAACATGTATCATTGAAATAATATTTTTGCCATCAAAATATGGTAACTAATATAAACCCTGAGGATCTTAAAATATTATTTTTACCTATAGCTATCACGCTAGTAGGTTTATGTGCAGAGCAGTAATAATAAAGAGTGCATGTGCGTCAAAAGATCATTAATTACTTACATTCTTCTTCTTTCTTTTTCTGATTTTCTCTATTTTGTCTCTCCCATACATATTCAAGACATTCTGAAAAATAATACAGGAACTATAATTTTCGATTCGGTTATCAATAATTAACCTTTTTTTTATTCTTTAAAAAAATAGGAGGTTTCGTCACACAGTGACCACGTCACCTCCATCGTTCTTAATTATCTTAACTAAATCAATTACGTCTCTTAAAATATATTAGGACTAATTTATAAACATTTCTAGCCTCTTCAGAAGTCCGTCAAGCCAAGATACTGCTGAATACCATTATTCAAATTATAATCTGGGTACTGCATAAAATACAATCTTATTTCAGTTTCGATTCGCACATATCCCATTAAAACATGATAAAACCTCTACTCGGTCGAATAATTAACCTTGAACAAAGTATCATATTTTACAACATTCCGTTTTTCATTGTTACTTTCGGTCTTCGTGTCTTTCCGCAACTTATTTTTTTTATACACTACGTCGGTAAACAAGCTAACGGCTCATTTGATGGTAAACGATTACCGTAGCTTATAGACGCCTGTAATACCAGCAGCATCGTAAGCGTGTTGTCGACTCTATCCCCAATGCTCCCCATTAGCTTTTTTTATGTCACTAGGTCGGCAAACAAGCGTACGGCTCACCTGATGGTAAGCGATTACCGTAGCTTATAGACGCCTGCAACACCAGAAGCATCGCAAGCTCGTTACCGACCCAATCCCCAATCCCCCCAGGAGCTCTGGTCACCTTACTCACCAACAGGAACACAATACTGCTTGAAAACAGTATTATTTTGCTGTGATCTTCTGTAAGGTCGAGGTACTACCCTAGTCGGGCTGCTCCATATTTTGAGCAGGAAATTCCTGCTATGCCCTACCTCAGTTAAAAGCTCTGGTCACCTTACTTACAACAGGAACACAACACTGCTTGAAAGTGGTGTTATTTGGCTGTAATTTTCTGTAAGGTCGAGGTACTTCCCCAGTCGGGCTGCTCCAGATTTTTAGCAGGATATTTCCTGTTGTACCCTACCTCAGTGAAAATAAATAATACAGATTTATTTCATATACATGTAAAATGTATCCATTTTTTTCGACTTAGATTTTTCGTCTCTCTCATAATGAAGGATGTCGTCAATACACTGTTCAAGAATATCACAGGAGTACTAAAAGCATTTGTTTACCAAAGCCAAATATGGAAATTGATCTTTCTGATAAGTTTTGGTGTACTATCATTGTAGAAGTTAAGGGACACCTGTAATACCAGGAGCAGTGTAAACGCGATGCCGACCCAATCTTTGACCCTCCCCAGGAGCTTTGACTACGATACTCAATCTTAACGTAACACTACTTGAGAGGATACCTGATCTATGATCTACTGCTGAAAAGCAATATCCCTTTCATTATCAGGTTGTCTGGAAGAGATTGCTTTTTAGCAATAAGTTCGCCTGATTGTACAATTTGTTACTTATAATTGCTTGTAATCTAAATTTTGTTCTTTATTTAAATGTGCAATAAAGTATATTATTATTATTATTACTGTATAGTTGAGTTACGACCCTGCTGTTCCGAAAATTGATATAGATATTTACTGCTCTGCCCTATCTTAATTAACTTTGTTATTTGTACTTATTAAATTTTCCATCTATTTATTTTTATGTACAGTCTTTGAAATTGAGTATCTATACAAATACCTACAACTTTTGAACAAGTCCGCTTCAGCCTGTAATATTCCACTGTTGGGCATAGGCCTCTTTCCTCACGTAGGAGAGGGATCACATCCACGCCGCTCCAGTGTGGGTTGGCGGGTTTGAACAAGTTGGATACCTTTAAATAAAGTATTTTCTTACTAGCTTCACTTATACGGCGGCCTGGTTTTCTGAAATCCGGCTTAACCGGATTGTATTTGCAAGGGTCTTCTGTAGTTGCTGTGGTAGTTGTTATTGGCATCGGAGTTGATGTACGTAATAAATTGTTTTTATCATTTCTCTGGAAAAAGACCACGTACGTATGTGTACATATTAATACAATCAGTGTTTCTACGAGAACTATTGTCAACTTATTATCTCAATATCTATCTTTATACCAAAATTCATTTAAATTGATTCTGTGACATAAAAATCAATTGTTACTACAAAATGTGCATTAGAAATATATTATCAACTTTTAATGTATATATGGCTCACTGTTTTAGCGATAGTGGCTTACTCATAAAAGATAGATATATGCTATCGCGTATTTTTTTTAGGACTAATTAAGATAAACATTTCTCTTATACTCGTACATCATATACGTGTAAACTCTACAGTTCTTGGAGCGTACGCAAGAATAGCTCGCAGATGGCAGATTTTTTTCCGACTTACTTGATGATTATCGTTATATTTTAGACAATTCACACACTATCTTTAAAAATCGTAGCCTATGTGTTATTCTAATGTATAAGCTATATATTTTTTAAAATTCATTCGGTAGTTCGGCTTTCATTAAAATTCATTCGGTAGTTTTTGCGTGAAAGAGGAACAAACATCCATACATCTATACATCCATACATCTATACATCCATACATACAAACTTTCTTGTTTATAATATTAGTAGGATTATAATCTCGTGTTACTAATATACTGAAATACAAAGGCCGAAGACGAGCAGCAGCGTCTTCGGTGCAACAGTCAGCCCTGCGGTGACTTGTGGAGGCCTATGTCCAGCAACGGACTGCCATAGGCTGAAGTGAGTTACTAATATTAAGAATCACAATTTTAAGATCAAGTAATGACTGATATGCTGTGATGTTCTTGATCTGTTTTAGTGGTGAATACTCACAAGGGGTTTGTTGTTACTCGACCAAGTCCATTGCTGTAACAGAGGTAAATAGAACTACTAATAATATAACCCTTTTTTAACATTAGATATATTTGTCAAAAAAAAAATGTAGCTACTTCAGTCAGCTGTTACCTATAACATAAGAATTAGGTCGCTTACCTCAGGAACTGACGACCGTTTGTGTATGTTATAGATATTTATTTGTTTTATTTATTTTTACTTTGGGCATCGTTCTACATCTTTTCAAATTCTTTAAAAAAATTCTATATTACTTCAACTTTATAGTTTATTTCCACATACCCTTTTGTATCGTGTAGAATTTGAGTCCGCAGTCGAAATCACCACTGATACTGCAAAAATAAAACGGTAAACTTATGTTCCAAGGAATAATATGTATTTTGACTTAGGTATTTAATTACGGTGAATTGTGCCTAAAATATTTACACGACTTATTGAAGGAAGGCACTTTAAAAATCAGGCTTTTCAAAATTTTGAGCAACCTGACTAGAGCAGAAGGTTACAGTAAACTACAACGCAATAAATCTGCTCTCAAGTAGATAGTTATATGTTTAGCGTTATGTTTTTGTGATGAGTGAGGCAGACAGAGCTCTTGAGGAGGGTGGAAACACTCATAAACAATATCTTATATATAAAATTCTCGTATCACAGTGTTAGTTAAAATACTCCCCCGAAACGACTGGAGCGATATTTATGAAATTTCGTGTGCGTATTGGGTAGGTCTGAGAATCGGCCATCTATTTTTCATACCCATAAGTTTAAGGTGGGATTAAAGGGTTAATAACATATATGGCAAAACAACGTTTGCCGGGTCAGCTAGCAATGACTAAATATAAAATAAATGAATACATAATATAAATGAATACACAATTTTTTGTGTTCATTATTGTGAGAACAACGTGTACATAAATTATAATGTAAAAAAATCGACGAATTTAAAGGAAAACAATATATAATATGCTGCTGCTGGTGCTGTGTGGCTACGGCACTAAAGAATTTAGCCACCCCCTCTCTTCCCGTAGGTGTCGTAAGAGGCGACTAAGGGATAACAAGGTTCCACAACCACCTTGGAACTTAAGAAGCCGACCGATGGCGGGATAACCATCCAACTGCTGGCTTTGAAATACACAGGCCGAAGACGGGCAGCAGCGTCTTTGGTGCGATAAAGCCAGTACTGCGGTCACCAACCCGCCTGCCCAGCGTGGTGACTATGGGCAAAACACATGAGTTCACGTTATTTTTGACGTAAACTTGTGGAGGCCTATGTCCAGCAGTGGACTGTATAGGCTGTAATGAATGAATGAATGAATATATAATATAACTGTACGAAATTCACCGAGTTAGGAAACTTATTAAAAAACTTGGAACAGATGTTTTAAGGAAAAAAATACTCTTTTCAAGAAACCCCAAAATGCCTTTTCCATTTGAATAAATTAAATTTATTTATTTATTTTTATTTTATTTATTACTTCTTGCATACATATAATCAAACACTTTTACGTAGTATGTAGTAGTATTTATCAATATATCTTGTAAAAAAATAATAGATTTAGTCAAATCTCCGTATCTAAGTTAGTTCACACGTTCTGTTATTTGTTTTTCTTAAAGAAACTAGGAATACTTATAATGTTGTTATTTTTTGTTGTTTGGCAGTTATCAACTCATTATTTGTCTGTTTTGTTACATCATGCGATGATTGATGATTAAGTCTCCAACATCCCACTTCTGACTATAGGCCTCTTTCACTGCCTCTTCACTGCGGGTTGGCGAATATATTCCCTACTATGAGTAACGATCGCTATCAGGTGTATATGATAACAACAAGGACCGACAGCTTTACGTGCTCGCCGATGAGGAGATCCACAAAGATAGACATCCAAACTGGAAATAAATGTTTGTACAAAATACAAATATCCATCCCGTGTGGGTATCGAACCCGCAAACAACCGGTTGTTAGGCGCATCATATACTTCATTTATCCAAAACAATTTCTAAACTATCTATCGTATTTATACTAAATTAAGTGAGGGTAAAATTTGTACTACATTATCAGATTATTGTTGTGAATACTCAACGCTGTCTGCCAGACAGGTCTTTTTGCCCACAGTGAAACTGTATGTTACAATCTTCGTCATTCATCATCAGGTACTGGTTAAACTGCCGTATTGTAATATTTAGAGCTACTGTTCAGTCATCATCATCATCATCAGTTTAGCCTTATACAGTCTACTGCTGGACATTGGCCTCCACAAGTTCGCGCCAAAATGGAGTGAACTCATGGCTTACTGCTGAGCTACTGTTACTCTACTATGAACTGTAGAGTAGTTGAAAATTATAGTATAAGCAAAATTAGTTCGGTAGTTTAGATATTACTAATTTCCGCCGCGGCTTCACCTGCATGGACCACGCTATTTTCATTGTTCCGTTTTCTCGCGTTAAAATATAGCCTATGTCACTCAGTGATATCGATAGAAAGTGGTGAAAGATTTTGGGAAATGGTCTATTGGTTTTGAGTTTTTTGCTAAAAAAACAAAAAAAAAACCTTTCCTCTTATAACATTAGTATAAAAGACAGCAAATATTTCCGGGTTTCCGGTTAGTGACTATGCTGTCTATTTCAGGAGTGTGGATTCGATTCCGGAACCTTGGTGCGGCAGAAATATTTATCTACTATGCGTTTTTTTTATACATATACATGTATATATGCTTAAAGCCTCTATAGTATGCTTAAAGTTACTATCAATAAAAAAAAATATCAAATAATTATTAAAAAAAGAACATCACCTACCTATTAAAACACATATCGTTAACGTTAAAGGTTTCATTACATTGACTAATACATAAATCATTATTTCATTCACTAAATGTCAGTTAAAAAAAATTCAAAAATCGATGAATATGCAACGACTTTACTATTTGAAGTAAAAATATGTATTAAAATATCATCTTAACGTTAGTTTTGTGCGCGTGATAAACACATCTGACAAGATTTTGTAGTTGCTTTACCTCGTCGGCTCGTGACACGATGGACGATTTTTAAAACGAGCGTTTTTCTGTGAATCATTCTGTTAACAAGTTTTTCGTTTTCTCTAAGTATTTTTAGTGTACAATTTATTTCCGACTAGCCGACCCTTTCCCACTTCGTTTGATTATTTTTGTGATGCAAATAAATTGTAAAGTTTTCATCTCGCGCGCACATCTCCGACTAGATTTACATATACCATTATTTTTTACTAAATTTTATGTTCAATCACAATAAAATATAACCCAAATCTCTCCTGAATAATGTAGCTTTCTGATAGTGAAAGAATATAAAAAAAATATATAGAAAAAAAGAATTTCGTGATCGGATCAGTATTTTCGAAGATTACCCCCTACAAATAAACAAAGTTAAAAACTTTACCTCTTTATAATATTAATATAGATTACGACAAGAGTAAGAGTTATTAGAAATGAATCGTAAAAAAAAAAAATTGAATAAACTGTCAACTTTGAAGCAGTATTCAGAGTATTCAGAGTTCCTGAATATGCAGTAGATACCTAAATGTCGGGAGCAAAGTCGGTAAAGCGCTTGAGACGCTCATGCGCTTGCAGGCGCTTATTATTATGCTTGTTTGTCACCTTATTGCTATAAAAAGAATTTTCTTCCATTAATAAGTCTTGTAAATTTTGTAATATGTGACTTTTAAAATAGTTCCAATTAAAAAACGCACAGTGCGCTGCGCACCTGTTGTCCCATTAAAGATAGCGTTACGAGAAACTGGTTTTACTTGATGTATATTTTGCTATATAATTGTTATTGCTTATACATCAGGGAAAGACCCGTCATTAGTGTAAAAATAATTGTGTTTGCTCGCAAACGAAAAAAAAACCGACTTCAATTACATCGACGAGTAAAACAACGTAGATCGACGAAAAAATAGTCAAGTAACTACGCGTTATCAAAGATTACTCAAAAACTAGTTATCAGATCTCAATAAAATTTATACGTGACTACATGACAAACATCAGCTTTCGATTAAATTAAAAATTATCAAAATCGGTATACCCAGTAAAAAGTTATTGCGGATTTTCAAGAGTTTCTCTCCATTTCTCTGGGATACCATCACCAGATCCTGGTTTTCTTATCATGGTACTAAACTAGGGATATCTACTTTCCAACAAAAAAAAAAATATCAAAATCGGTGTATCCAGTAGAAAGTTATGCGGTATAATACAACGTAGGTCGACGAAAAAAGCGTCAAGTAAAAACGCATTATTAGATATAACTTGAAAAGTAGTTGTTAGATCTCAAATAAATTGAAATGGGACCAATTGACACACACCACCTTTTGATTAAAAAAAAAATTTGTCGAAATCGGTCCACACGGTCAAAAGTTCTGATGTTACATACATAAAAAAAAGTACAGTCGAATTGAGAACCTCCTCCTTTTTTGGAAGTTGGTTAAAAAGTAGTTTGGGTATTGTTATTAGCAAAACAACAGTTGGGTTTAAACATTTAATACTGTTTATTTATGTATAACTATTGTTGATAACTTCTAGCTTAACTAAACATATATCTACTAATACAACCGTCGAGCTCTTTGGTATAAAAATAGTAACAACAATATTTCATTCTAAACATCATGTTATTTCGTAATGACTAATAATTTATCTAATGTCCCGGCCACACGACGCTCTCGATCCAGTCGACGAAGCTGGACACGCGCGTGTAGACGCCGGGCAGGTTGGGGCGCGCGCACCCGATGCCGAACGACGTCACGCCTATCACGAAGTGCATGGAACCTTCTAGATTTTCAGTAAGATTTATCTTTATCTGTAGCGGTCCACCCGAATCACCCTGTACAAAAATTATTATATAGCAGAATAACGTGAACAAAATCTCCAACAAAAATATTTAACAAACTTGAACTTACAGTCTTATCGTTTCTCAATGATTCATTAAGAATTGCAATGGTAAGCGTAAAAAGTCCCTATTCCTACTTTTAATTAGGTATACATTTACCTGACAAGCATCCACTCCACCTTCGAGTTTCCCCGCGCATAGCTGACTATCCTTAATACCGCACCAGTGTCTGCTACAGAATGGTCGCAGTAGTGAGTCACACTGCTTCGAGTCTATGATGTCGACTACAGCAGCCTGCAGTTCACGAGAAACGGTCCTAGTAGCTGTTGGAATTCAATTTTAATCAAAGGGCTTACGAAAACTGAATGTACCAAAAATAGAGTTTATTATTTTCATTTACTGAATACCTGTTTCGATAACCCCCCATCCAGTGAGAGTAGCCGATGTACCGAGTCTGTCGGTGTTAAACTGAGGCCAAAGGCAGGCAGGCTGCACGTTGCTTGTAAATTCTCTATGTTCCTCTATTTCTACGAGTGCTATATCAAAATATTTTTTTGGAGCTGAGTACTGCGGATGTACAATGATTCTGATAATTTTAGCATCGATTGGCAGTTGATGATTTGAGTACTGTAAATTTCAAAATATTTTTTAGTATCAAAAGAATAAAATGAGTTAAACTTAAGCATGACCGAACTACTAATGCAATACTTTTCAACGGTTTTCTGCAATAGACAAGTTGCGTGTTTATTATGGTTACGTACATATTGACACTTCATGCTTCAGCCAGTAAAATTACCACAGCTTTAAATATCTAAGATTTTATTTTTGTGTTACCCACATTAGGAATTCTAAACATTTTGAATATCATATCAAAAATTGACCGCTCCAGCGGGGTTCGAACCCGCGTCTCCGACGTACCGTGTCGGCGCTCTAGCCAATTAAGCTATGGAACGTTCCATATCCTCCTTTTTGATATCAATCTTCGATGTAATGTATCAAATTGAAAAATAAATACATATTAAAAATTTGTCATCCCTTTCAAGGAAGGCGCACCGAATCTACGATTTGTGCTTCCCAAAGTCATTATGAAAGTCGAGTAAGATTTCTAAATTATAAATAACATGTTCCTAGGTCTTTTCAAAGTCTAAATACACACTAGTTACTTAAATGGAAAGAATACTTACTACATCAATAATGTTCTTGTCACCGAGTCTGACGATTTCAGGAACCTGATTCACTAAGTTTGAGTCTCTTGGAGATTTGGAGCAGTGAGCGGCGGTGAGCGTGTACTTGGAGCTGATAAGTGTGCAGCCGCACTTGAATAACCACGTGCTATTTATAACTCTCCAACCAAGTGCGCCCTGTTTGTATATAATCAAAATGAAAATTAAAGTTTAAAACGTATAGAAAAAGTGCGTTATAAAATTTACTAATATTTTTGTGTTCGAGTATTGAGACTATGTTAATTCACAGCTCCTACTCTTTAAAAAAATCATTGTTTGTTGTATGGGAGCTCCCTTAAATATTTATTTTATTATATTTTTTAGTATTTGTTGTTAAAGCGGCAACAGAAATACATAATTTGTGAAAATTTCAACTGTCTAGCTATCGTGGTTCTTGAGATATAGGTGATAGACTGACGGATGGACGGACGGACAGACAGCGAAGTCTTAGTAATAGGGTCCCGTTTTTTCTCTTTGGGTACGGAACCCTAAAAACAAGTCAACATTCTTGTTATTTTTTTTGGTTGAAACTCAGAAACCTTTCTGGGCTCATGCACAACACTTTGCTGAAGATCATGACATGATCAAATGCTTAGTTTACGATTCCAGAAAGGACATACAGACCAACATTCATTTATATATAATATATATAAATATTCAATTCTTGACTTAGTTTGACTTCTTGTAAAGAGGCATCAAAAAGACCAAAAAAAAAAGAAACTCCTTTACTATATTTTTTGGTTTAGCTACCCGTATTTTTTATGTTATGCAAAAATATGTTATTTGTTGTTCAAAGGATGTTATAGGAGGTATTGGAAAAAGAAAATATGTATTAATTTTGTTTATACCATGTGTGGGAATTCTCCGGGTAGCGTCATCCTTCCGCCGATAGCCGAAGTCTTTCTTAAGCTTCCTGGACGGTTTTGTTTTTTTTTCACTTTTTTCAACCTTCCTCCGGTAACCTTTACAAAGATCGGAAATAAATTATTTGAACTCTTAATTTTACTTATCTCTCTCCCTTTCTTCTTTTCTTCATCTCAACCTTAAATCTTTGAAATAAATATTTCTAGGAAGACAATCCAGTGGGTAATATTACTGTCACTGTTTTATTAATTTTCCAATTACAGCTACAGCTATCGTGCTTAATTTGCGCAGTCATTAAGATTATGTTTAGAAAACTGTAGAATTATTGCTAATTCTCGTTTTATTGTTATAAATATATTCTTCCTATCTGATCCGGATTCATTTTGTAAAAATTCTTGAAAAACTTTCCTTATATTAAAGATATTTTTAACTAGAATTTACGTATTAAACTTTAACTAGGATTAATGTAGTGAAATGTAAGTAAATAATAGAAATAAATAAATATTAATAATAGCTTTATATAAATAAATTTAAATAAAAAAAGACCGTCAGCGTCGGACCACGTCCTAGTTTTACTAGGCAGTCATAGGACTGTCGATTTGTAGTTCTAATGAAAAATCGCCAGTAGTATTATAATATGCGTGTTAGCATGCATGTTCAACAAAAGACATTTACATTTTGAGCCCGTGGATGTTAATTTTTAATAAAAAAAAAGAAAGTGTAATTTACGACAACATTAGATGATGTGGTTTGATGTGATAATAAATAACTTACATTTGGAAGCGTTTTTACTCTTGGCGGCCCTGTTTTGTCGTTCCCATATATACTCAAGGCACTCTGAAACAATTCACATAGTTGTAGCACACAAGGTCAACGAAATATTTATTGAAGTGAGACTTCTTTATCGGCTAAACACATGAGTTCACGCCATTTTTGGCGCGAACTTGTGGAGGCCTATGTCCAGTAGTGGACTGCGATAGACTGAAGCGAGGTTAATAAAATGTGATCTTACTGGCTTCACTTATCCTGCGGCCAGGTGCTCTAAAATCAGGTTTAGAAGGATTATATTTGCAAGGATCTGTGGTAGCTGTAGCGGGACTCGCCGAATATATCAAACTGTGTTCAATATTTTCCTAAAACAGGTATACATAATCTATAATTTTATTACGAAAATTATTCCTAATATCCTATAATCTTATAATTTTATTTTGTATATTGATTATTTGTAGAAATACATACATTCATAAACTCTAACTGACGTAGGGCACAGAAGGATATAAGTATAATATATTCTGTTTGACATATGGAGCAGCCCGACTGGGGTAGTACCTCGACCTTACAGAAGATCACAGCTAAATAATACTGCTTTCAAACAGTGTTTTGTTCCTGTGGTGATTGAGGCGACTAGAATTCTATGGGAGATAAATAGTGCCCAATGATCTCGTTCATGATATAGAATCAAAATGCGCTTAGTTTCGTTTAAATTTATATATCATGTTCGGCGTGATGCGAGCATACAAACAAGTATTGAAAAAAAATAGTCTTGGTTTTGGATTGGATAATAGAAAACCGTCCAACAAATTATTTTTCTAGATGTATTAATCTTTTACATACCCTTTTGTAACGTCTAGAATTTGAAACCGCATTCGTAACGACGCACAAAACTGTAAAATAATAATTAAAATAAATAATGGTTAATAAAAAATAAATAACGAAAAAAAATTATTGTATGTTACTTAAATCAGCATTAAAAATAAATCAACGTAGAAATAATCCAACACTATTTAAAAAACGAGTATAAAAAAAAACAAATCACTGATAAATGAATATGGCAGCACTAAATTGAATAAATAAATTTTTTGAAGTAGTTATCACTTACGGTTAGCTAAAATTTGAAAAAAGAAATTAATTATATGTATTTTTACAAGAATATAATATCTTCAAGTATTTATTTATCACATACCCGTCAAAGCATACACTGTTAAAGTTAGAGATTTCATTTTGTGTTTTTACGTATTTGAATCTTATATTTTACATTAACACATATTTTTTAACCATAAGCGTTAAAAAAAATATTAAAAATGTCACAGTCACTGTTGTCTTTATATTAAACAATTTTTTTAAAATATTTAAATCATTTCTTAAACATGCATAACACATAAGTGACATGGGAAGCGGCAGTCCTCTATATATAATACGAGTCGTATCGTTACCTGGCAAGCCAATTACACATCGTGCGTTTTATAAACGCACGTTTTTTTTTGTAAATCAAAATATGTATATAAATGTAATAGAGATGATTAATGAGGAAACTATAATATAAATATAAATTGATTTAAATATGACTATTATAGTTAAAACAGTGGGAGCAAATTAAGCTATCTCTGAAATTTAATCGATTATGCTGTCTAAGCCATTTGAGATATACTAAAATATACTGTACAAGGCATTTACTTTTAGAGCCCGTGGATGTTATTTTTTAATAAAAAAAGAAAGTGTAATTTACGACGGCATTAGATGATGTGGTTTGGTGTGATAATAAATAACTTACATTTGGAAGCGTTTTTACTCTAAAGCAAATTAAGCTGTCTCTGAAATTTAATCGAATATGCTGTCTAAGCCATTTGAGATATACTAAAATATACTGTACAATAAATAAATAAATCATTTAGTGTGAACGTTTTTCCTAAATTAGTCTGCCACGTCAAGACCATTATTATGTCAAATTTTCTATTAGCTGTCAATTATCGAAAAATGTATAAAAAGTGGCGTTTAAAAGCCGAGTACGAAATATCATTAATTTCAATGTAAAATACAATTCCCTTTTAAGGGAAGTACCGCAACAACGGAGTCAATGAGTACCGAGTGAGCTTTGATGACTAATATTATTAATACCTAATAATATATTTTCATAGAACTTTATTAATAACTAGCAGATCCAACGAAATCGTACCGCCATATCAGTTTTTTCTTTCTTAAATACAGTAACGAATATAAAAAAGCTTATCCAATTTGATGTAATCATACCAATTGAAGGTTTTTTTTATTATTTTCTTTTTAGGGACTTTTGTCTACACAAACATGTCAGCCCCATCATACCATAATTCTCACTAAGAAATGGAGAAAGAATCATTGATGATGTAAGACCGTATTAACTAGCAAATTTGCTGCATCAGAAAATTTAAGGTATGCACACATTTCGACGATCGTCTATTTTTGACGACGCGTTGGCGCAATGGTCACAGCACTGGTTTGTGGCTGTTGCGCTGGCGGTTGCGGGTTCGATCCCCGCATATGACAAACATTTGTATTGGCCATACAGATGTTTGGCGTGGTCTGGGTGTTTGTGCATACCTTGTGGGTCTTCCCATCGTGCCTCGGAGAGCACGTTAAGCCGTCGGTCCCGGTTGTTATCATGTACACTTGATAGCGATCGTTACTCATAGGGTAGTACTCAGTAGGGAATATATCTGCCAACATGCATTGGAGCAGCGTGGTGGATTAATGAAATTCGTGGTCTGATCCTTCACCGACAGTGGGAAAGAGCCTATGTCTGTTAATTTTTTTGGGTTTATATTATTCCAAGTTAAATTATTAATTTAACTGGTTTAATCAATTATTATAAATGAAACCATTTATTATTTAGTTCTCGAATATTTACTTTATTATGTACTTTTCATTACAATAGTATTTTGTATGCTACTTATTCTATTATCGACGAAATGGGGACATGATGCTCACACACCGAAAATTGCGGGTTCGATTTCCGCTTGGGATGGATATTTGTATCTGTACAAATATTTCTGTCCGGCCTAGAGCAGAGCAGCAACGTGGTGGATTTGTCTCCTACATGGAGAAAGAGGCTTAAAATTACTTTAATTATAATTACTTTTACTTAAAATTACTTTTTATTTCGTTTGTGAGCAAATGCAATTATTTTAACTTTTCATGTTCCAGAACTAGACAGCGAAGACTCAACGTGTCACACCCAAGACAATTGCCACAAACGACACGCCAATCTTCATGGGTAGATAAAATGAAGGCCCTCATAAAAATGTATGAAGTCACGAGATGGGCAGCTAACAAGAGGTGTTATTTATTTCACTTTGTTTCGTCGGCCCCAGTTATTCCGCTAGAACGGTAATTTTGATAAATGAATGTATTTTATTTACGGGTCTGGAGTTAGGAGTTTCGTTTGTAACGTTTGGGGGGAACGTTTCGTCTTAAAATAATAAAAATAACGACTTTTAGTAACACAACTTTTAGTCTTCCCGTGATCATGGTTGGTAAAAACTTAATAAACCGCGATAAAATCCGAAAAAGTTGTTTGATTATAATAAGTGAAATTCGCGTAAACATTACAAAACAACTTTTTATTTTATAATGTGAAGTAAATATTTTCATACTTATATATATACGAGTATATGATTAGGATTATACTTATTAATCGAAGAATTAATTGCTTTATAATATTAGTAGATATTGGAATGTCCTTTGTGTAGTTATTTTAAATTGAGATATTGACCTGTAATTGACTCATTTTTAGGAAAATTTTGCAAAGTCACTATATACAAGATATGAATGATGTTAAAAATACATATTTTAAGACCAAGAATATTAAATACTTTTACTACTAAAGTATTCAATATCTACATATAATTAGTTGTAATAACTATCGTTTTTAATTATAAAATAAAATATATCCTTCATATCAAATATTAATTAATTTAATAAATAATCAAATTAAAACAAATTTATTATAAAGTAACTTTTTGCAATAAATTTAATCTACCGTGAACAATCCATGGAAACCCTAAATTGGCATATACAGACGTAACTCGGAATCTGCTCTCGTGGGTCGAATAGGCCCCATTGAAAAAACTCGGCACGCGCCATAGAAAAACGTCGTTAAACAAAGAGGCTATTGTACTGTACGTCCCGGGCGGGCAGTTATTGTACAAATATGGCTGATTCGTGGAATTCAGAGGGAGACGCTTAAAATTTGCGGAAAAAAATGACGCGCTTCAGCAATCGATTCGTGATAGGGTTGAGATCTTGTGATAAGGTATTAATTTAACTGCAAGTGAACAATATGCCTTGATTGTGATAATTTGCGGATAAAAGCATTGTTAAGTTTTTTATAAGTTTCAATAGCAAATATAGAAATTGAAATATTAATATTTATTACGATAAACCAATCTACACGTATGGTCTGTTTTATCCGTATAAATATATGAATTGGAATGGTAGGCTTTAATTAATATACATAGCATGATATTTTGTACCCTAAAATATGATCAATAAAATAAAATTGGGTCCAATGCTGTTTAAGCAATTTTCGGAATTACCTCGTTTTTAAAATCAGGTAAAAAGACATATGGTCAAAAAAACAATAAAATTTTAAAAAGTATTGTTTTAGCAAAGCAGTATCAGTAAACTACAAATATTATTTAGCAAAAAATTCAATACACACATTATGTCTGACTTTAATTTAGTAATATGCTTATAAAAAATAAGCTAATTGTCCTTTGCATTTAAATGTTTCCAGCACAAAGAGTTTTTTGTACTTAACTGTTAAAATAAATACAAAACGTATGCATTTATAAATTAAATAGTTACCAATTCTTGTAAAAACTAACTTGCATTTTGACTGTAGAAGTTTGTCTGAAACGTATAAATATATCTGACGTGTCGATAATTACTTGAGACTAAAATTTGTACAATCA
Organism: Melitaea cinxia; assembly: GCF_905220565.1. NCBI lineage: Eukaryota > Metazoa > Arthropoda > Insecta > Lepidoptera > Nymphalidae > Melitaea > Melitaea cinxia. Next base: position 3,211,215 of record NC_059406.1, read on the forward strand.
CAAAAAAAAAAAGTTTTTGTATACGGGTTTTAGAATTTACGCATCTAGAAAATTGTTTAGTTTTAATGTATTAAATAATTGTTTTTAGATTACACAAACAAAGATAAATTGAAGTTAATTTAATAAATTACTGAAATTACATTTTTATAAGCGGTATTACATAAAATTTATTTACTTGAAACAATTTACAAACTCTTTCAACCCTGAAACCGGCTCCTGTTATTAATAACGGCATATTACAATTCAATTTGAAGATCCGACGGGCGTCCATAATCCCCGAACGTAATCCTTTACGAGATAAACTTAACAATTACGTACAATGTAGACATGAATTTTGCTAAACATACAATACATGTTAAATTGTGGTCTAAACGCATTGTCAGCTCGTGTAATGAAGATTATATATTTGATGAATAAGGCTGGATTTATTTTGATATTGAATTGATGTATCAATGTTATTAAATTTATTCCTGGATTTAGGTTAAAGATTTTTAATGAAATTTTTCACAAAGATACGTTAGAGAAACTCATGTCTGCTTTTAATACAGAAAATATACCTACCGTTGTCATGGGATCGGTTTTCAAGCAAACCCTGCGATTGTTATTATTATATTTACATTCAACGTTGCATAAAAAAATTTCATGAAGATATCAGTCAACATTCAGATTATATCTTATAATAAGCGATTACACTACAAGCAGCTATAGTGAGGCGAGAGCAATTAAACGGAAAAATCTTTCTCCTCTTTATACTGCTTATCTGTTAGCGCATATACCTCTAGATATGCATTCATATCTATGCCCTTATAGTTAGAATTTTAGAGACCATTTGTTAATTATTTTAGTGTAAAATGAACTTATATATATACATTTTTATACTATTATTATTTCATCATTACAGCCTATACAGTCCACTGCTGGACATAGGCCTCCACAAGTTTACGCCAAAAATAACGTGAACTCATGTGTTTTGCCCATAGTCACCACGCTGGGCAGGCGGGTTGGTGACCGCAGTACTGGCTTTGTCGCACCGAAGACGCTGCTGCCCGTCTTCGGCCTGTATATTTCAAAGCCAGCAGTTGGATGGTTATCCCGCCATCGGTCGGCTTTTTAAGTTCCAAAGTGGTTGTGGAACGTTCTTATCCCTTAGTCGCCTCTTACGACACCCACGGGAAAAGAGGGGGTGGCTAAATTCTTTAGTGCCGTAGCCACACAGCACACTATTATTATTAATAATAACTTTATTATTATTATTTAATACAAAGTAATCATAACAAACTTAATGCACAATGGCCAAAATAAAGTATTTGAATCAAACTGTGTAGTTATACAGAAATTATTTGTTTGCACCGCGTTCGATATTGAATTGTTCTGCTGGTGTAATCGGTTTAACACGAGTAATGCTATTTGCCGGTCCAATAGACCCCCAAATACGACTTGCGAGTAATTACTGGCGCGATTTGTGTTTAGCTTTCTGAATACATTTGAAAATGTACAAAAACATAAAAATAAAAACAACTATGACAGTTTTAACTTTTAATTTAGATATTTTTTCTGCGCTATGTCAGAATATAATAATCATTTTACAATTTTTATAATAATTTAAAGAAAATATTGGGTTAATTATTTTTACTAATTTGATGAAAAGTAGGTAAGTAATGGGCAAAATATAAACAGACGCAGTTATGTTAAACCATCGTAAAAACTTAAGAGTATTTTCTTCTATTATAAAAAGCTATTTTTACTATAAGAAATAAGAATCTTTAAGAGTTAAGAAGCATTGCTACCGAAAGCAAAAATATATATATATATCAACAATAACTTGAAACATTGAGTTGAAAAGCTAAAAATAGTAATGGCTATTTTAATTGGTGATAAAGTGATCTCTCTATGATATAAACAATACATTATAGTGTAGTTAGCTAAGAAAATATGCTACAAAATAGGATTTTGAAGAAGTTTGTAAAAGAACGTTCGTACGTTAATTAATTCCGACATTTTCAGCGGGCGGTGTCCGGGGGCGAGGGAGGAGGGCTCCCGTTTTAACTTTCCGCGCCAATGCCTGTCCCGCTACCAGTGTACCTTCACTATTAAGTTTAAAAATAAAAGAGCGGTAATCAGAATCGTACACGAATTCTTATATTGTAAGTAATTTTACGTCAAACGACTTTATATTGTAGTTTTACTCTTTTTATATGTTAAGGCTCTTAGTATTTTTTACTTATTAATTGTATTTGGAAGCTAGTGACACTATTGAAACGGTATTAAAAAATTTCCATTTTTCTTTTTGGCGCGGTTTAAAAAATAAGTATCCTAAAATATAAAAAAAAAACTATGTCTTATTATGTATAGGAGATATTCTCAGAAACTGTGGCTTGAATTTAAAAGATATCACCGTGTTATTATGCGAGCGGTAATTAGGTTTCTAAGTTGTGTAAGTGACAATAAAACTGCACTCTTAAAATTCTTCACATCCTTAGATAGCAAGAACGACGTCTTGTACGTTATGAAACAATTTTAATATGTACCAAACTTATATATAAATACCCTTCCCACCAGAGAAAGAGGCATGTGTCCAGCGGTGTAACGTCACAGACTGAACCAATTCATCATCCTATTAATAAATGTCAGCACGAAGATTATTTATCTACCGTACGAATTACTATTTGTCTAGTACATATATGTGTACGAAAATATTAATAGTTATTTCACAGAGGTTTATTATAATCGTCTTAAGAGTTTGATGAGAAAATTAAAGCTATTTTTAAAATCGACGAACAAAGAATCTGCATTAAGTTCGAGTTTTGATAGTAGTGGTAAAGTATTCAATTAAGCTGAGCCTCGTTGTTACAGAGCCTTCCCACTTTTAGTTATGTCTGACTACGTTAGCCCATCAGAGACTCGCTCGGATAAGTATATTGTTTTAAATGAAGCAATTTGTTTGTTTATTTCGTTAGCAAAATAATCAACGACCAAGATTGAGGCGTGCTCATTACATGTACCGAATCGTTTAACGTTTTTAACTTAATTTTGTATTTTTAGTAGGAATATTAAACTCTGAAATATCGCGACAAGCAGTGCAGCGGAGGGCGTACCATGTTGGTGCCTATACATTGGTGTCCTTGTGATTCTCCTCACCTCAGAGAGCACGTTAGCTGCTGGTACTGGTTGTTACACTTGATAGCGATCGCTACTCATAGTAGGGAATATATGCGCCAACCCGCAGTCCACTGCGCACAGTGGAATAAACAAACGCATATCAACACACAAACACAAAAAATGATTTTGTGCACTTACAAAAATAGGGTAAGTATTCTATTATGTTATTTAATAGTTCGAAAGTCATACTTTAATGTTCTGTAACGTAATTTGTATTGCATTTATTGTAAGTAATTGGAACGAAGTTCCTTACGGCAGGCTTGACATTTGGCTGGGCGACCGAACTGAAAAAAATGCAATGCTAAAACCGTCAAAAAATATATAACGGAAGTGACGTAATATCAGTCACACGACTGTATAATAAGACGTTTGTAAAACTAAATATTACTAGTAAACTTTTTTTTTAATTATTTATGTAATTTTATACTGTCGACAATAATAAATAAAGACATGTTTTTTTATTTCACTTAATAGTTTGAATTATTATTATTATTATTATTTTGTTTGATTTATTTTATTTTACGGTATTTGTTATTTTCTAAAATACTAAATTTCCTAAATACTTTTATGTACTAAATTAAAAGCCAATCAACAAATAAAAAAAAAAAAAATCAAGAAATAGAAAATATAAATATATAAAATTCAACATTTTTTTTCCAAATTGTGTTGCTTCTATACTATCCGAAGGAACTTCGTTCCTACCTCGGTGTCCCATGACACCACATATTATTTTCATGTAGCAGAGTAAGTTTTTGCGATTGGCAAATTTTAACTTCTTAAATTAAAATTTTCAAAATGAATTTGTTTTAAAACTTCTCGTGATAGGTACCTATAGTCTTATATTGTTTAAAGCTTGTTTACCGAATATTTGAACAAAAAAAATTGTTTATAATATTTATAGATTTATTTAACATTTATCATTATATTAGTTGACAAAGATTGTAGAACCAAGCTTAATTGATTTTTTTATACAAATATGAACTAAAAAAATTGAGCTTCGTCGAAGCTTTTAGTACTAATCGTTGTTTTCCTTTGCCTTTTCCATTCACCTATATATATATATATAATTAGCTGCTACTTTTTGCTATTGGCGAAGATAAATCTCGACGATCTAATGAGATACAGTGAATAGAACAAATAATACTATAGATTGCGTTTTCGTAGTTGACTATTCCTATATCGATTATTTAGGATATATTTATCACTTAAATATCTACTATTTTGTTGAGTTTTCATAAAAAGTGTCTCTTTTTTGTGAAAAATTAGATATAACTCAGATTTTAGTTTAACATGGTTACTTATATTACTAAAACTATTCGAAAACGGGATATTTACCATCTCTATTCTCATTCTGCGGAGCTGGATATTTTGACCTTAACTGCGAATGTCTTGGTCACGAGACTGTGACACAGTCGAGCTCTGCAGAATGAGAAGAAGAGCATGGTAAATATCCCGTTTTCGAATAGTTTTAATAATAAATCATTTTATCAAATTATTCAAAAATAGGCAGTAAAAATATTTCTCCATAGCTAATTTAATGATAGAATCGTAGAACACGGCTAATTTATTATTTAAACTGTTCTACACGTGGGTCAATAATGTTTTACATAGAAGGTGAAACAACGACTGCGGCACTGTCAACGTATTTCAAAGAAAAATAGAATTCTAAGAATAAGGCATGCTTTATTATCAATAATATTTAAAGGCAAAAATATCATCCCCTCTTTAATAAATACTATAACGAATAAATACAGATTCCTTTTTAATGAGTAACACCAACTGCTTGAATTTCAAATGTTTCGTGAATATACCGACTTACGAAAATGTTTCAAATTCTCCGTTTAAAAATCGTTTTTCATATACAGAACTTTCAAAATCGAAAAAAACAATAAATAATACTACGAGTATTTTTAACCGATTTTTTTTTAATGTATGTTACATCAGAACTTTTGACTGGGTGGAGCGATTTCGACAAATTTTCTTTTAATCGAAAGGTGGTGTGTGCCAATTCACTTCAGCCTATCGCAGTCCACTGCTGGACATAGGCCTCCCCAAGTTCGCGCCACACATCCCGGTCTTCCGCAATCCTCATCCAGCCTACACCGGCAATCTTACGTAGATCGTCGGTCCAACGGGCCGGAGGACGTCCCACACTGCGTTTGCCAAGACGCGGTCTCCACTCTAGGACCCGTCTACTCCAACGGCCATCGGTCCTGCGACACAGATGACCAGCCCACTGCCACTTCAACTTGCTAATTCTGTGGGCTATGTCGGTTACCTTCGTTCTCTCGCGGATAGTCTCATTTCTAATCCTGTCTTTGAGAGAGACCCCAAGCATAGCCCGTTCCATTGCACGTTGAGCGACTTTAAACTTGTGGACCAGTCCCTTGGTCAGTGTCCACGTCTCGGCTCCGTATGTTAACACAGGCAGGACGCATTGCTCGAAAACTTTTGTCTTCAAACATTGCGGAATCTTCGAAGTGAAGACTCGACGGAGTCTGCCAAACGCCGCCCAGCCCAACCGAATCCTCCTATCGGCCTCCTTCTCGAAGTTGTTGCGGCCTAGTTGGATAGTATGGCCTAGGTAAATATAATCCTGAACAACTTCGAGAAGGGTACCATCGACCGATACCGGTATCGGTATGACTTGGTTGTTAAACATAACTTTCGTGTTATCCAAGTTCATACAGAGACCGACGCGTCGGGAGGACTCGTTTAGGCCGGCCAGCATTTGGCCTAACTCATCCAGCGTCTCCGCAAAGATGACAATATCGTCGGCGAAACGAAGGTGAGAGATGGATTCACCGTTGACGTTGATGCCCCGTTCCCCCCAATCCAAGGTCTTAAAAAACATCCTCTAGCGCAGTGGTAAACAGTTTCGGTGATATTACATCCCCCTGTCTTACCCCGCGCCGGAGGGAAATAGGTCTTGTTCTTTGGTCATTGACATGAACGGTCATCGTCGCCGCGTCGTACATAGATTTTAGTACCTCGATATATCGCCAGTCGATATGACATCTCTGCAGAGAGTCCAGGACAGGCCAGGTCTCGACGGAGTCGAAGGCTTTCTCGTAGTCCACAAATGCCATACACAGCGGTTGATTATATTCTTCCGTCTTTTGGATAATCTGCCGAACAGTATGGATGTGGTCCACGGTGCTGTAGCCATTTCGAAACCCAGCCTGCTCTAGTGGTTGGAATTCGTCGAGTCTTCTGGCGAGACGATTCGTAACAACCCTCGAAAACAGCTTATAGACGTGGCTCAGAAGTGAGATCGGTCTGTAATTCTTTAACAGAGACTTATCGCCTCTCTTAAAGAACAGCACCACCACACTCCTGGACCACGCCTCCGGCGTGGTACCTCGGTGGATGACGGCGTTAAATAGTCTTGCCAAGGCTTTCAGGACAGGTCGCCCTGCGGCTTTAAGGAGTTCAGTGGTAACTCCGTCATCCCCTGGGGCCCTCCCGTTTTTAAGCTGCCCGAGCGCTGCACCAATCTCATCCTCTTCGAAGTCCGGGATACACTCCGAATAATGGCGCAACAATGGTGCCCGTGGATCTTCGGTGTCCCAAGTCGCAGGCTTGCGTGCGCTCGACGAGTACAGCTGTCCATAAAAATTCTCAACCTCTTCTCGGACCTGAGGGCGAGAGCAGACGGTTCTGCCATCTGCTGTTTTAAGCTTCGCAAGAAGGCTTCTCCCCAATGGTCTTTGGAAAACTTTGGACCCCCTATTCTGCTCAATCAGAATAGCAACCTCTCTCGTATTTGAGCAGCGGAGGTCTCGGCGAATAATTTTCCGTACCCTCTTGGAAAGAGCCCTCTGTTCTGGCGAAGCAGCCGGCAACTCGCGCCTCTGCCGCATCAGATCCAAGGCTTCGGGAGAAAGTTTGGACTGCTTCGTTGGCTTTGTTGGTGGAAAGTGCCTGCGACCCAGTGTACACACCGTCTTCACCACGTTGTCGGTTATCTCGTCCACGTCGCTAGTAGTTTCCAGCGAATCGAATCGGTTTTGGAGTTCCAACTGAAACTGCTCGGAGCCACATAGTATTTGGGGCAGCGTAGGTCGGAGAGTAGATTTCATCAAGCGGGTCCGCTCCTTTCGGAGACATATATTCAGAATGCCCCGTACTAGCCGGTGGTCGCTGCCGGTGTTAAACCTGTTAACCACTGAGACATCTCTGAATATATGCCTCTTATCCGCTATGATGAAATCTATCTCGTTCCTCGTCACAGTATCGGGGCTTTGCCATGTCCACCTCCTTTGGGGCTTCTTCTCAAAAAATGAGTTCATCAAGAAGAGCCCCTCCGATTCGAGGAAGTTGACAAGCGTCTGCCCCCTGTGATTCCTGTGCCCCAATCCGTGTGGTCCGATGCTCGATCCGTCGCGGCCTTGTACTCCCACTTTAGCGTTGAAGTCTCCCATAACAACGCTGTAGAAGGTCGAAGTAGTGCCATGTATGGCCCTTGTAATATCTTCATACAAGGCTTCGACTTCATCGTCAGAGTGTGCCGAGGTCGGCGCATATACCTGTATCACTTTCAGGGAGTACCTGTCGGTGAGCTTAAGTACAAGGTACGCTACCCGGGTCGACACACTACTGACTTGACGTGAGAGTCTTGTGAACCAGAAAACCGACGCCACCTTGGGAAAGCCCATCACCTTCACGGAAGTAGAACAAGTGCCCGGAGTCCAGGATCATCGTGTCCTCTCCCTCTCTTCGGACTTCAGACAACCCCAGTATGCTCCACTTAATGTGACTAAGTTCTACCTCAAGTTCGTGAGGTGATGGTCCAACCGTAGCGTGCGTCCATTATACGTAGCCAGGAATATTTTTCTATGGCAGCCTCCCGTACCCCGGTGATTCTTGGCACCCTCTACCCCACCGTTACCACGGCCGCTGCCGTAGCCGGGAATAGTGGGGCTGCCGGGAACTAAGGGCCTTATTTTTAAGTTCGAACTCATGGGGGTTTTTGCCCATAGTCACCACGCTGGGCAGGCGGGTTGGTGACCGCAGGGCTGGCTTTGTCGCACCGAAGACGCTGTTGCCCGTCCTCGGTCTGTGCATTTAAAAAGTCAGCAGTTGGATGGCTATCCCGCCATCGGTCGGCCTTTTAAGTTCCAAGGTGGTAGCTGTGCTATCCCTTAGTCGCCTCTTACGACACCCACGGGAAGAGATGGGGTGGCTAAATTCTTTAGTGCCGTAACCACACAGCACACGTGTGCCAATTGGTCCCATTTAAATTTATTTGAGATCTAACAACTACTTTTCGAGCTATATCTAATAATGCGTTTTTACTTGACGCTTTTTTCGTCGACCTACGTTGTATTATACCACATAACTTTCTACTGGATGTACCGATTTTGATAATTATTTTTTTGTTGGAAAGGAGATATCCCTAGTTTGGTATCATGATAAAGAAACCAGGATCTGATGATGGAATCCCAGAGAAATTGATGGAAATTCTTAAAAATCCGCAATAACTTTTTACTGGGTGTACCGATTTTGATAATTTTTTTTTGTTGGAAAGAAGATATCCTTAATTTAGTACAGTGATAAGGAAACCAGGATCTGATAATAGGATCCCAGAGAAATTGAGGGAAACTCTTGAAAATCCGCAATAACTTTTAACTGGGTGTACCGATTTTGATAATTTTTAATTTAATCGAAAGCTGATGTTTGTCATGTGGTCACATATAAATTTTATCGAGATCTGATAACTACTTTTTGAGTAATCTTTGATAACGCGCAGTTACTTGACTATTTTTTCGTCGATCTACGTTGTATTACTCGTCGATGTAATTGAAGTCGGTTTTTTTTTTCGTTTGCGAGCAATCACAATTATACCAAATGAATATGTCTTAGACCAAATTTTGCACCCATGCCTTTAAATAATTTTTGATATGATATTAAAAAAATTTATAAAAAAATGTTTATAATTCCTAATGTGTGGGTAACACAAAAATAAATAATAAGTGACGAGTCATTTTATTAATGCTTTTAGATTCTCAGTTCCATTATTACGTATAATATTCATCATCAGTCATTATATTTACGTAATATTGGAAAATAATAATATTGAAAAATAATATTATACGTGTAGGTAATGCGTAGGTATAACATCTAGGAGAATATATATTTAGGAGTCATCGATATACTGATATAGTTACCGTTAAATTCAATGTAACTTAGCTTTGCGCTTAAATACTGCCTCACATCATAAAGTAATATTTTGTGTTATTAAGGCTAATATATTTACCGAGTCATATGTGATGGGTGCCTTAATTACGAGGGCCGCGACGTGTTTGTTGGAACCCGAAACTTGGGTTCGGCTTCATTAACTAATCTGTTGATACACACTATTAGTATTACTGTATATCGGGTAACTTTATTAAATTATACGTTAACTGTTTCAGGTTTTTTATTAATGTTGGATAGTCAATTGACTTCATAGATTGTCAAGTAATTCTTTAGAGAAAAATAATAAGTATTTTATTAATCGTATGTCCTTTGACTTGATAATAATAATTTATAACATAAATAGAATATCCTTTTGTTCGACTGTCTTCAAAAAAGGTAGAGGTTCTCAATTCAACTGATTTTTTTTACGTGTTGATAAGTTGTAATTCGAAGGCCGTTGTTGTAAGTCGGTAGTTTTTCGTTTGTAAGCAAACACAATTATGTTAAAATTTTACTGTAACATTGACTGTATTGTTTTAGATGCATTAAACTTCTTAATGAAAAATCGAATCGATCTTTCATTTACCTCACCTTACCTCCTACAAATACATCTATACCTACCTACTTATAATACAACTTTTGACGATGTGTTAGCGCAGCGAACAGAATAGTGGAATGTTGTGCTTTCGGTCGCGATCAGCTCTGGACAAACATTTGTATTTTCCATACAGATGTTTGTCGTGTTTCGAGCGTTTGTGCTTGTGTATTTTGTGCTTCCGGATCCCCGACGGAGAAAAAAGATTTTACTGGGCCGCGTAGTGTAAAGCGTTAGCTGAAAAGGGATAAATTCTGTACCACCATTAAACAAATTTAAGATTCGTTAACCTATTAGAATCTAGTAGAAGAAACGTGATTTCTCAATATTGTTACCTCAATGCTAATCTAATTTGTATTATTATTACTCATTAAAGTTATACGAATAATAAATAGGTACATAAATATTGGTGTGGGAATCACACGACCACGATTTTGTAAAATTAACTTCCAAAAATTCGAAACATTAGTACGAAATCCAGCGAACAGAGTAATTTTTACCGAATTATAGTCTTTATATGTATAAAAGTAAGGTCCTACATCTCTACCTGACATCTAAACATCTATTCAAATTAAAACGTCCAGAAAAATCCTTATTTAATTGGTACCTAATATTTATTAACGGCGGATTATAATATAACTAGATTTATTGTACTGAAGCAAATACAAATATTTGTCAATAGGGTCTTAACTCCATGCCATATTCTTATAGAAATAGAAAATGTAATAGAATGGTATAAAGTTGAGAATCGAATAGTGCTTATAATGAGGATTAGAATCATTCAGTCGACTTCTTGCGGTAAGTATAATATACACGTGCGTATTGTGATACTGTAAACGTGTGGTGGTTTAATAATGATTATTATTTTGAGAAAAAAAAACAAGGGTTAATAGGGTTCATACATACCGATTATATTTTGTAAGGTAAAAGAAATAAAAACATAGTGAGCGATGAAAAAAGTAAGCAGGCACTATTGCAAGTGAGGGTAATATTATTTGGGCTTAGATTATTTTATAATTAGGTAGTACGTGTTTTATTGAGGTAGGGCACAGCTGGGAATTATCTGCTAGAAATCTGGAGCAGCCTTATCTTATCATACATAAGATCACAGCTAATTATTACTGTTTTCGATCATAAATATATCTGTCCTATAGCGAAAAGACACCTTAATAAGAATTTATTTTTATTTTACTACAATCCTCTTCTATGCAGATTTGGTGAGCAATAAAAAATATTAGTACCTATGTGTGCAAAATATTCAAAGGTTCTTACTAGAACAAAGTCCATATATTTTATGCCAACCACGTAACAAAATACACACACATACAACCTCCTTAGGCCCACAACAAAAGGTATCAAAATTCTCGTAATATTTACCAAAGAGACCTTACATTAAAAACCAGAAACAATTTACCAAAAAAAAGGTAATTTTTAATAAATATATAGGTACAATAATATGATTGAAAATTACAAAACTACTAACATTTATAGTACAACTGTCGTTAATACTTTACAATCACAACATAATAACTGATGACAGAATAAAGGAGCGTGCAATCTCGTTTAACGAGAGCGGAGGGCGACCGACAATATCGACAGTCTATAACGCGGGTTTGCAGCGTGACAACACTTTATTATGTCGGTACTTGCTATTGAGCATCGGGAGGACTAGTGTTGGGACTCGCATTGGCCATTTTATTATCGATAAAATTTTAAATTATCCATTTATTGTTATTTTTTTTTTGTCGATTCGACCAGTATCAATTACCTATTTAATAATGAAGTATTAACGGTTACTCGTTCAATTAAGCAATAGTATTCCGCTCGTGGATATGCAATAAATGCTAGATGTTTAAAAAAAAGCACGGTCAATTACGAGCGCCGCGGAAATTGTACAATAAAAATATTAAAAAAAAATATTGTACAATAAATAAGTAAAAAATATATGAACATTTTAAAATTATATGAGTAGCTTATGATCACAAAAATATAGAAAAAAATTAACCGTTAAAAAGTTCTACGGCTAGTAAACCAGTATATACCTACTTAGTACTACTGTACTTACCTATGTTTTATATAATATACAGATTTCGTACATTAATTAACTATGTATATATCTTTATGAAATAAGGCATATAGGTATGATTTTATCTACATCGTTATCGATAAATTGACCCCATCACTATGGCTCAACAGGGGATCCCAACCCTTCAACGCAGCTTAATTCCATAATTGAGGGTTAAATCAGTACATACGGACGGCTCATTTATTATCACACGTAGCTTCTCGTACACGCTGCGATCCTGGTCTTATCGCGATGACATTTGTATAGAAAATCATCTTTTTATGGCTCAGATGGGAGATAACTTCAAGAGTAATAACAATTAAAAATTTTGGATAGAGTTCTATCAATTATTTTTTTACTAACAATAGCTACTAGTGTAAAGCATGTTTACAATTTTGTAGAAATTTCATTTGTTTTCTGCTCAATGTTGTGAACCGCGGAAAATAAATAAAAATAATTTTTCAATTCAAACCGTTCGTTCTTTAAATTAGAGCGTTTAAATAAACAAACTTCTCAGCTTTATAATATTATTATAGATATGTACCTATGTGTACCCTGTCTGGTGGGAAAATAACACCAGTAGGTACAATAGCGTATATTTTTCGAATAAACAAGAAAATTCCCTATCATGCTTAACGATCGATGTCAGGTGTTTCTGAAAACCAAAAGATCGACGGCTTTTTCGAGGCACATTAGGCAGACTTAAAAGAACATATACACAGACCAGACGAAATATTTCTATAAATACAAATGTCTGAACCGAGCGTAATGACCCGCGACCGCCAGCACTAATCTTAGCGCCTTAACCTTAACTACTCACACCACTATAGATAGATTGTCATAATTTTCTTTAATCGCTTCCAATGGTGATAGAGGAGCACGGATACTTGCGTCAATATCGCGTAGAATGGAGAATGCACTGAGGACTTTTGCATTTAAATTGTATGCCTAAAATTCTTTAAATTTATCTTTTGTACTAAACAAACTATAAGAAATTATTTTTGAAGTAAAGCTTCTTTACGTACCCTCGGCTTGGGGAGTAGGCTGGTGAATGCGTAACGAGCGCGTTACGAAAAGAGTGTGATCAGGTGAAGCGAATGGAGCAAGAGAGAGAGGTACGAGCACAATTTTCTTTCTCTCTTTCTTTCATAGCCAGTTACGTTTCGTATATCTGTTGCAGTCAAAACTCTTAACCAGTCAAAAGCACTATTGACTAGCAAAATCAGTCAGAAGTACTTTTGACCGTTTGCTTTAGTCAATAATACTTTTGACTAAAATAACAGTTAAAAGTACTTTTGCCCAATGGAGCTGGTTAAAAGTACTTTTGACTAAATGATTCCGTCAAAAGTGGTTTTGACTGGTTGTATCAGTCAAAACTCTTAAAAAGTTAAGGTGGTCGATAAAAATAACGACAAACGCATATATAAACTTTTATATTACTCATTATTAGTGGAGAACGTCTGATATTAGAACAAAAATGAGCGACTACGAAAAGAAAGAAGGCTTTTTGCAAAGAATTTTAGCGATGGAAGATATGAAAGATAGTCATTTCAATGTGATGACAAAAGAAAAATTTGAAAAGTTTGCAATGGATGTGGAAGACGCGAAATTTAATGAAAAGGAAACACCATTATAGTACAGTAGACTACAACGCTTTAACACATTGAAGTTTGTGGTATAAAAAAATTAGTTACAAACACAGAACCTGTCAAATATTTTTGCCGGCTAAGGAAATCTACGACATTATTGACGCTGCTCATATTTCTATAGGGCATGGTGGTCGCGATAGACTTAAGAATGAAATAATAAATGACTAACTAATGTTACAAACGAAATGATTAATATATATTTATCAATGTGCGAAGTATGCCAAAGGAAAAAAAGCAAGAAAAGGATGGGTCAGGTTTAGAAACCGATCCTGCACACTGAAATGAACAGCCGCTGCCAAGTCGATCTGATTGACATGCAGTCGCAAGAAGATCGCGGACATAAATTTATTATGGTTTATCAGGATCATTTGACTAATTTTTTTTTTTTTTTTTTTATGTCACTAAGTCGGCAAACAAGCGTACGGCTCACCTGATGGTAAGCGATTACCGTAGCTTATAGACGCCTGCAACACCAGAAGCATCGCAAGCGCGTTACCGACCCAATCCCCAATCCCCCCAGGAGCTCTGGTCACCTTACTCACCAACAGGAACACAATACTGCTTGAAAACAATATTATTTTGCTGTGATCTTCTGTAAGGTCGAGGTACTACCCCAGTCGGGCTGCTCCATATTTTGAGCAGGAAATTCCTGCTGTGCCCTACCTCAGTTAAATTACTCACTACCTCAGTTAATTATTCACATCTAACGAGTTAATAGTGCTTTTGACTGACGCTTTTTTGCAGTTAAAACTACTTTTGACGGAAAGCGTCAGTCAAAAGTATTTTTAACCGCGAATTTGCAGTCAAAAGTACTAATAACCAATAATTTTCAGTCAAAACCACTTTTGACCAACTTGTCCAGTCAAAAGTACTTTTGACTGATTTCGCTAGTCAATAGTACTTTTGACTGCTTAAGAGTTCTGACTGCAACATATCTAAGACACAGTGCAAGCCTATTGATAAAGAAGTTTTAATTCAGTCGTGTGGTCTAAAGCACACTCGTTTTTTTTTTTTATAATTTAGCAAAGTACAAAAAACGTAACTACAAACGTTGTACGCAAACGAATGCGGTTTTTTTTATAATAATGCAATGTCAATCTACGAACAGTCTGGATCGAGCATAAATACACTCGCCGGTAAATAAACGGTACACGACTTGAATAGATGAACAAAAGATATCATGCACAACTCACCATGCTCAGCAGGAACGGAAGACGGAGTGGTTCTTGATAATATTGTTGGACTTTTAGGATATATGGCAGCCGGCCATGTTTTATGTATGAATAGTCCACTAATCATGCCACACACAAACTTTACTTAAGAAGGAGAAATTTAAAACAGTCAAGTTTAATTTTCGGTTTCAATAGCCACAAAGGCGATGCGTAGATGTTAGGTTAGATGATAGGTGTTGTAGTTGTTGGCCGTCGCGGGCGCTGCTTTCTTGGTGAGGTTTGATTGCGCATGCGCGCAGGTGATTCAGGCGCTCTCATTGGTAAAATACACAAGCGCGCACCATTTGAGACGACATTTTGACATTGCATTGGTTGAATTAATAAGCGCGCAAAAGTTAAATATTATAGAACATTTAACGTTGAAAACGGAACAAACGTAATAATATTTTAGCTACATGTATTAGAAATGTAATTTATATATTCCAGCTGAAAGGGTTTGTATAAAATTTGGCACATAGGTTGGTTCCAGTCTGAAATACCACAAAGCTAGTTTGTACCCTGGAATGAGATTCGTGGGGGTAAATATTTTTTCAAGCAAGTTTCAGATAAGATTTTTTTCATGTAACCTAGCAGCAGCTCGATAGTAGTAAACTGAGAATCACATAAGTTACTTTTCCCCCGGGAAAATGCCCTGTAAGGTAATAGGCCTCTTTCTCCATGTAGGAGAAGGATCGCGCTTAATCCACCATGCTGTACCACTGCGATTTGGTGAATATATTCTCTACCATAAGTAACGATCGTCACGAAGTGTAGGTATCTATATGATAATAACCGGGACCGACAGCTTAACGTGCTGTCCGGGGCACAGTGGCGAAACCGACAAAGACAGACAACCAAACCAGAAATAAATATTTGTATAAACACAAATATCGAACCTGCGACCGCCGGTGTCTTGGCGCCGCCGACACATCACACGCCCATTACACCAAAGCGGTCGTCATTAATAAAATAGAAGTTTATAAGTGAATACTGTAATTACACTAATTTGATTCAAGTATCAAAAATATAATGCCGTTAACTATTGAACACATCAAAGCTCACATCAAACGCTTCAAAGCTCCAATTAAGTAACTTAGTCGATTCCTTCATTAGGTACCTATGTGTTAAAGTTAATTGAACAGTTCTTTAAGCATCTTAGCATCTGTCGGTAGGTGACTTTCAATAATTATCAAATTATTATTATTACATCTATACGAATAAATAAAATTAGAGTGTCACTAAATGTCTATGGAAAATAACATTTTTTACAATTTTTGTCGATCTTTTTGTCTGCCTGTCTGTCTGTCTGTTTGTTCCTGCTAATCTCTGAAACGGCTGGACCGATTTTGACGGGACTTCCACTGGCAGACAGCTGACGTAATAAGGAGTAACTAGGGAGAGTAGGCTATTAAGTCTTTAATAGTGAAATCGAAATTATTCTAAAACATATTTTATCTTTCAAATAAGTTAAGCATATTAGATACGAAAAAAAAAAACCACTAAAATTACCTAATCCTATTCCTTAAGTTACTTCGTTATATATTAAAAAAATATAATTAATTATATATATCCTACTAATAAAGTAATAACAAAACGTCATATTAAACTACGATTTAAAAAAAAAACCATGAGCAATCATCAAAATTAACAAATTAAAAAAGGAACAAATAAAAAAAAATTAAACAAATCGTAACCGCAGCGTACCTACTTATTAATCGAATTACTACAATAAATGAATGGCAATGTTATTTCAATCACAGTATTAATTCAGCCCGCCTTAAACAAGTGCTCGGTTTGTCCAATCGATAAGTTTGGGCGGTTAGGGCGGGCGATCGTTAGCTGTAAATAACGGCATACAAGTCATATTACTGGTGGACTCGTTCTGGCAGAGGTGGGGCGGTATAGTAGGGCGGTGCTGGGATTGGTTGACACCGTTCTCCCGAGCTACGAGTCGACAGTGCCGGTTTGTCCGCCATAACGGAGAGTATGCTGAGGCGGATTTGAATTATGTTTTGACGGTTTGGTTATTCTTGTTAACGTGGTACAGGTGAGTGTGGTGATTTGTTGATTTTTGTTTTTTCGTTGCTGTCGAAAATACGGTGTGTATTTTTATTGCTACGATTATAATTAAAAATTTCGTAGGTTAATTTTTTTCGTAGACTTTTTTTTAAATTTAAACGTCATAATATAATTATGTTATAATTGTGTTTTGTGAATAGGAACGTGCAAGAAATAATTTATTTATAAATATTATGTAAAATAGATGTCACAATGAAACGGTAAAGATAAGTTCGAAAATTTTAATTCGAAGACTATTTTTCAATATTTATTAATTAAAATAAATAAATTAGTCTATACTATAACATTGGTGCTAATTAAGTATGCGTTTATCTATTTAAAAAGCTTTTTAGTTAAAGCTTAGTTTCGTAAGAGTAAAACTTTTCTCGCGAACGTATCGATTTTTTAATTGTTTTTTTTTTTTTTTTTTTGTTGGAGTAAAACTTTTTAAGGCGCATTAGGGTAATTTTTTACGGATGAAACGGTAACGTTTTTGTCGATAAAAGGGAAATCTAAAGCTTTAGATTTGTATAAATATAACGAGACTATAAACGAGACTTAAAAATTACCAAAGAAGTTTCACTTCTAACATGTGTACCTACTTTGTACGCAAGCACTTTTTTTATAAACCTTGACGACCTCACAATAACAAACACAAAGAACGATAATCTAATTTAGTGCAGACGTTCAGAAGCTATGCGTGTTTGGCGATTCGTTTATTATTTAAGCATATTGGGTCCATCTATAGATCCGTTCAGTCGTTCAGCCGTTCAAGCGTCATTGAGTGGACAAAATTCAATAATACTAAGATACCTGCCTACATTCATTCTTTCGTTTACAATAGTTGTGAGATACACTTTCAAGATAAAATTGAAATTATCATATTTATTATATGGTATGAAGACAATATAAAAACTAATTTATTATAATTAAGGCTATAATTTAAATAAATTGTATAATAGCTGCGTATAATGTAACTATAAATATTATATTAATTTGATCTTATAAATGTAACTACTATGTAGGTAAATATACATATTGTTTTCTTTTTTTACGCACGCTTGACTTGAGGTGTAGGCTGGTGAATGCGTGTCAAGAGCGTTACTAAAAGTGTGATCGGACGAGGCGCTCGGAAGTTGATCGGAAGTTGTTGATAGGAAGGGAGATATAAGTTAGTGAAGATAGAGAGCGATAGATAGTTACATTTCGTAGCTTTTACTTCAGTCGTGTGGTCTTGCTTTGGTGATTCTGTATGTCGGACGGCCCAGAGGGAGCCGACGACTGGATGTCACGATTGTGGCGCGGCGGTGGACTCTGCCCAGCACATCCTCGAGGTGTGCCCGAGATGGGCGGCGCTGCGTCGCGATCTGACGACAGTGCTCGGAGGGGACTTGTCACTCCGAGCGTCATCACCGCCATGCTCGGCGACGACGAGTACTGGAAGGCGATGGTCTCCTTCTGTGAGACAGTAATGTCCCAGAAAGAGAATGACGAGTGGGTGAGAGAGGAGGTCGCCGACGAGGCCTCCGCCCGCAGGCGACGAACGGGGGTGCGTTGGAGGCGCTACTTAATGAGCCTCCAGTAAGGACGCCGTGCCCGTGTAGGGCCGGAATGGGAACCCGGTCCTGGTAGACACGGCGTCGTCGGGATCGTCCAAAGGTGAACCGGACAGTCCCCATGGAGGAGAAGTCTGGCCTTTTCGCCGAGGCCAGCCTGTCGCTGGAGGGATTCTGTTGCCTGCAGATCCGGGACCCTCCAATTAAAGCGGCTAAAGACTCCCGCAGGGGTTTTGGTCGGTAATTGCACCCTCGAGTGCTGAAGCCGACATACGGCTTAGGAATGCCTACCTGGGCATCCTGGATGTCACCTGTAAATGGGTTCCCCTGTGATACCAAAAGAAGTCGTCTGGTCTAAAGCACAATCGTTTTTTCGCGGTTTTGCTTTTTAGGTTTTCATATTTAAATAATGTAATGATTTGTGTATTTGGCGCGAACTTGGGGAGGTCTTTGTCCAGCAGTAGACTACAATGGGCTGAAGTGAAGAATGATGAATTAATAATGGTAGTACCTAATAGTATAATCTAGAGCGATCAAAATAACATATGTGAGTGTTGCTCTGTGAGCTCGTTAGTTGAAAACATTATTCGACATTTCGTAAGACATCATTAATCATTATTTATTTATTGATAATTTGGATTGTAAGCGCACGGGCTTTTTCTATTAATTTATATAATACTAGGCTCCCGCCTCGACTTCTTTCGTTTCTCGTATTTCGTATTTAACAAAATTTCAAAATAAAAAGTATAGATTGCGTCACCCGCGGATAGTATAGCTTCCCAAAAGTGAAAGAATTTTTTAAATCGTTTCATTAGTTTCGGAGCCACATATTTTGACTAAGGTGTAGAGTTTGTGAAGCTAGGGCTTGTAGAGTTAGGGCATGTAGAACTAGAAGCTTGGCTCTACATGAGATCTGATAACTTTTTGACAGTGCGAGCCATATGATCTCGTCTTGGCAACATTTTACATGAAAATGTTTTTGGTGGGATTTAATAATTATTACTTATACCTTACATATTAGTGACTGTTAAAAAAAGGTTGCTATTAAAAAATTAATAAAATTGATACCAATATGATTTGGTTTACTACATTATAAAAGACTAGTAGGTATCCCACTTCTGAAAAATGGTCACTCGTTAAAAAAGAATAATACGTCGATAAATATTATCTATCGGATATCATCTACTTATATTCTGAATCATTGGTCGCTTCGAATGAAATGAACATTTGGAAGGGCTTTTATAATTTGATTTTAATTTAGAATTAAAAAAAGGAAGAGGTTCTCAATTCAATTCTATTTTTTTTATATCAAAACTTTTCACTGAGTATACTGATTTTGATGTTTTTTTTTAAACCGACTTCCAAAAAAGGAGGAGGTTCTCAATTCGATTGTATTTTTTTTATGTATGTTACTTCAGAACTTTTGACTGGGTGGAGCGATTTCGACAAATTTTCTTTTGATCGAAAGGTGGTGTGTATCATTTGGTTCCATTTAAATTTATTTGAGATCTAACAACTACTTTTCGAGTTATATCTAATAATGCGTTTTTTCTTGACGCTTTTTCGTCGACCTACGTTGTATTATACCGCATAACTTTCTACTGGATGTACCGATTTTGATAATTCTTTTTTTGTTGGAAAGGGGATATTTCTAGTTTGATACCGTGATAAGGAAACCAAGATCTTATGATGGGATCCCAGAGAAATCCAGGGAAACTCTCGAAAATCCGCAATAACTTTTTACTGGGTATACCGATTTTGATAATTTTTAATTAAATCAAAAGCTGATGTTTATCATGTGGTCACATATAAATTTTATAGAGATCTGATAACTACTTTTTGAGTAATCTTTGATAACGCGTAGTTACTTGACCATTTTTTCGTCGATCTACGTTTTATTACTCGTCGATGTAATAATGAAGTCGGTTTTTTTTTTCGTTTGCGAGCAAACACAATTATTATATAATTGACTTATTTTTGTAGTTAGATTAAAACTAATGGCTCTAAGTATCTTAATCTAAAAGCAGGTATTTATAAATATTGTTAAACATCTAAATACAATTTTAAACTGATTTTAAAATTCTAGTAAGTATAATAATGTATTCCCCGTGAATCAGGCCATGTTTGTTTTTCAATCACAGAACCCCAGGGAGGCCGTGTTTAAACAAAGTTATGTATATTTAACGAGACACAGAAATTAAATCTTCCCATCTCGGGGAATTTGGTGTCTTTTGTTTTCACTAAATCTATATTACTTAATTTTTTTTCTTTATTTTTAAAATAGACGATGATTAATCGTGTTTGTTTTTTTTTAAGATTTTTTGGTAAGCATTTGCTAATTCTTATTTTGAATTTGGTTTTTTCTTTTAAATATTATGAACCGAACAGTAGACAGACAATTTTTTGGGTTTCAATGATACGTTTAGTATTTTAGTATTTTTGTACCACTACTGGTATAAATAAATCGATTAGTTCTAAAGCGTTTTAATTCTCAATTTTATTACACTTTGCATTTTAAGCTTAAAATAGAAAAGCCAGAAAACCAGTTCATTAAAGGATAGAAAAAGATGAAAAAAAGTTATTTTCTAATTCTTACAACTAGACCACCTTCCCTATTCATATTTTTTACTTACTAGTTAAAAATATGAATAAGGCAACGTGTGGATAACTAGACAGAAAATAAAACAGTATATTCCAATCATAACAAAAAAAAAAAAAACTTTTATTAACACCATAAGAGTTTTTTTATCGCATTACCGTAAAAATAACAACACCGACTTTCGGGGGTTGACTAATAAAAGAGAATGAGAAATAATTTACGCGAAAACAAAATCAGCAGATGTCATTCCGGAGGCGCTCTATTCAATTACTTTTGTAAGTTAATTTTGAGTGTATTTGCATTTTTATGATTTTTATATCAATTCTTCGCATTGCTTAGTTAAACTTTCTCGTTATAAGGAGAAAGGACGACATTTTCATCAGTTTATTTAAATTATATGGTACAATTTTCGTTGCTTGATGATTTTTATGACTGAGGGGAGTGCGTCGTGTCCCTCTATTTATGGAAAAGTTCATTGTTGTACTTAATTCCTATGTGAGAATTTTGTCTTTACATTGTACTAAAGGTAAAACTAAATTTACTTTTTTTTTGTAATTAAAAGTACTTACATATTAACTTCTCGATGCCCTTATGTATTTGTTACAAAGTTGCCGCAACTATAGTGATGTGGATTAAAAATAATGAAGTGATTTTTAATCTCTTAATAACAGGTACCTATATTGCCTCAACCCCGTTTTTTTTTTATAAGCTTTATTAACCTTAAGATTGACTGCTAGACAAGGCTGTAAGGCTGTAAGGCCGCCTTTAGCGCAACATATTATGTTAAGTTGTGAAATAAAGTTTAAATAAATAAAAATAGGTGTTTGTTTCCGCTCAAGGCTTCGTCAGTGTAGTTTAAAATTGATTAAAAAGTAAAAAAAAAAAAAAATGGTTTAGTTTGTTTTGAGTTTAGAATTCTTTTTTCCTTATAATATTATTATAATGAAACGATTTTTTCGGATATTATCGCGGTTTATTAGATACCTGACATTTCGGATAGGACTTTACAGCAACCATAGTCACCACTTATAATATTAGTACAGATTCTTAAAATTATCAATCCTTACTACGTAATTTCCTTAATAACAGTTGGACGTTTACATATTTTTTTATATTCTAAAAGCGTAAATAATGAGGTCAATTTAAGTCTGACACACATTTATACCTACTTTAACTAATAAATTATATTTATAAATTAAAATTAATCGTTTACGTTTGAAACTAATACATTTCATAAAACAAACAATACACAAAGGATTAGTTAAAAATTCAATTGTGCGAAAAATCCGGTGTGCGCGACCGTCTGTCAACAACGAGGGGACTCGCGAGATAATATGAGACAACAAGACACATGTAACGTGTAGAATTATGGGGAAAAGGCTTTCGTAACATATGCCAACATACCATACCTTTGCTATGGACCAGTAATATTAAGCTATCCATGGAGTCCCGAGAACTCAAAACAAACATGAGTGAGAGTTGGAGTGAAAAATGAAAAACACAATTTCTGTGACTGATGGCAGATCACAAGCTCATTTGTTGTTACGGAAAAGAGTTATGTACCCACAGCTTAAATATTGGTCGTAACCACAAATGAAACTCTCCATCGGTTGGGCGAGTCATTTATTCAAATTGGAAAGAAAGATTACAAATACAAAATATTCATCCCGAGCGGGAACCGAACCTGCAAACCGTCGGTGTTTTAGGCAACTGCTCGCACCGCTACACCAAAGCCGTTGTCATTATCTATTTAGTGATAGCGATATATTTATAAACAATTTCCCTTAAAATTTAAAAATTAAGTTCTAATTTCTACTTCTGTGTTTTTAAAATGGAACTATTATCTTTTAAAATATTTTGCACAACTTCCACTTTCTTCATGCCTAAATATCATAATTGTGTTTGCTCGAAAACGAAAAAAAAACCGACTTTAATTACATCGACAAGAAATACAACCTACGTAGACGAAGAAAATTAACAAGCGCCACTAGTCGTCACTACGATTTTCGAGGGTTTTCCTCGATTTCTCTGGGATCCCATCATCAGATCCTGGTTTCCTTATCATGGTACCACACTTGGGATATCTCTTATCCAACAAAAAAAGAATTATCAATATCGGTTCATAAACGACAAAGTTATCCTCGAACATACATTTAAAAAAATATACGGTCGAACTGAGTAACCTACTCCTTTCTTGAAGTCTGTTTGTTAAAAGGCAATTAATAAATCGTAATAAAAAAAAAAAAAAAAATATTGGTAAATATGGTAAATTAACATTATTGAAATTAATCTAAAATTAAATATTATTATCAATAATTTAAGAATAACGTTAGTATTCTGCGCTCCTTCTCTATACCCCCCGGTCCCAGTTGTTATCATGTTACCTGATAGCGATCGTTATTCATAGTAAGAAATATATCCGCCAACCCGCAGCGTGGTGGATTAAGCTCTCTGATCCTTCTCCTACACGGGGAAAGAGGCCTATGCTCAGTAGTGGGATATTACAGGCTGAAGCGAATACTCCTTCTCTATATAAAATATAAGTGTGTGAAATTTCATACTCCGCCGTCCGCGCAATTTTTGTTAAAAGGAGTACAAAGTTTTTGCTTCACGTATTATAATATATATAGATAAATGAAAAATACGTAATTCCACAATTAATCGAATTAACAAAACGTTTACATTCGTCTTAACAAACTGAGACGAAAACGTTTCGTCGTGGAACGTAGACGATTAAATATTAACCGACGAATTAACTCCGCCTTCGCTCGTCGACACCAATTAAGCGAACAAAGTAGCAAAGTAAATAACCAGTTCGAATTAATTTTGTAGCTCAATGCTTTGGGTACGTACTCGTAGTTTGTTCTATGACTGTTGTACGATGTATGACTTATTTATTAACTTCGCTTAGTACTATTGTCGATTGTCGTCTTTGTATTTAAATTTAGGGTATTAGGGATGATTTGTTTAAATAGTTAGTGAATCTTGAATCGAGAACGTTCTTTGAATAAATTAAAATATGTGTGTCTATAGTGTATATTTTTGTTAGAGAAAATTGGGCTTGAAGGACCAAAAAATTAAAAAAAAATCGTTTTCATATCGTTCACGGTTAATTTCATGGAAAACAATCGTTATTTATGTTAGGTATACCATTCACTTAAGCAAGGTGACGAATTCTAGCTTTTCCTATGTAAAGATGAAGTCTCTCTGTAGTAGGACATTTGCAGGTTAACTCAGCTCATAATGGCGACAATTTTATTTATTCAAACTCTTCAAAAGAAAACATAACTCGATTCACTGTATATTTAAATTCAAACTTATTAAAAAATATTTATTTTAAAATAATAAAATAAGTTATTACAGGTTGCGTTTAAATATAAAGATATATTTAATCATCTCTAATCCATTGAAGTGTATCGGATCACTTCAAAACATACTTAATATAAAATTCTAAAAGCTGAACCCTAAACTATCTAACAAACAACGGAGCGTAACAATTGGAGCAGGAGGAACCAACTGGTCTTGCAGATTAAATAGTATTTTGGTGTGTTAGATATCTCAAAGGAACACTTCTATTCGATGCTTGTAAACTTATAGGATTTTAGTAGGGAGCCCATAATGTAAAACTTACAGATTTTTTAAATGGTTAAATAATATTATAAAGAAGACTGACTAAGAAGATTTGATAAATAAATTCAATGAAACGGAAAGTATTTCTTCACAAATAATTAAAAAGTTATTAATTATACCTTTCGAATTATAAATGACTTTTAAACTTTACGCACGTTTGACTTGGGGAGAATGCTAGTGTATGCGCGACGTGAGCGTTATGAAAAGTGTGATCGAGCGAGGCGAACGGAACTTCAGAAGGAGATATAAGTTGGTGAAGATAGAAAGAGAGAGGATTACGTTTCGTAAGTTTAACTTCAGTCGTGTGGTTTAAAGTAGGTACACTCGTTTTTTCTCTTTTCAAAACCATTCAAATTAAATAATTTAATCAGTCAAATTTTTAAATACCTAGTTTGAGTAGGTACTCTTTTTTATTTATAGTTTTATACATGTATGTTACAGTGAACTTTCGCTAAATTTAGTTCCGTAACTTGTTGGTATTTCGTATCCCATATACGTAAAAAGGACACCGTATAATATTTTATAACAAAATTTTTAGATCCTATTACCAAAATTGTTCTAGAAAACTTCGTATTTTCTTGCTGTAGCGATTTTTTTTTAACAACCGTAACCGCAGTTACCCTACTCTGAACAGACGAACTCGAGTGTCCCCATAGTTACGGATTATCCGCAGAAATGCGCAGCGTACTGCCAATGTGGTCGTATTTGTTTGTTATTTGCGGGCACGCTTCAAACACACGGTACAAACGGCTCGGTACAATCAATAAACTGTCAAAATTGCGGTCTTGATATTTGTTAAATAGTTGTTCCATCATTTAATTTTACGAATTTTTCGTCAAATCCGATTTAAAATTCACCTTGATAAAATAGAGAGAACGTTTTTACTATTAAGTAAATTTTGTGTTTCAAGTTGTTACAATATGAAAATTATATTTATGTTTAAGCGGATTATTATTTCAAACAAGCTCATGGTTATTTTTTTATTTCTATGTATAAAAAAATATTTGCCTTAATGTGTGTGTGTGTGTGTGTGTGCGTGTGTATGCGTGCGTGTGTGTGAGTGCGTGTGTGTGTGCGTGTATTATAATTTTACAATTAAAAAATTACTACGAATAAAAAGATGGATAAAACATTTTTATATCAACAAATTAATAGAAACGAAAATCATAATAATCTGAGACGCGTATCATATCTGAGCACCCTTCAAACCGATTAGTTCCGATACAAGTGTTACACGCGGTCCTTGGCCCCTCGGTCTTCTCGGTCCATCCCAGAGCAACATATGGCTTAGAGGGATTAGGATTACTACTATCTATTTATTGTCAGTTGTACCGTGAAATATAGTTTATTGTTTGAAAATGTGGCAAGTTTTTAATAGGAGCATCTTTTTGTGTTATTTTTTCATAAATTTACTTCATCATCATCATCATTGGCCTTAGTCCATCTATTGCAGACGATTTAGACAGGGTCAGACAGACACTGTGTCGCCTAGGATACTCTTCAGAAAAACGCAGTTTTTTTTTAATTTACTTACTAAGTAGGTATATAAACTTTAAGTATTTAGGAATCACCAAACAAGTACCAAAATAATAAATGAACGTGAAGAAAAAATCTATGAAAAAAGCATTAAAATAGTTATTACAGATAGTTATATCTATCTATTTGTTTTGATGTATACGTAAGTAATTTTGAATTGTGTTAAATTTACATTAAATTAATTCAATTATGATTGTATTTTTTATTAATTTCTAAATAGGATTCTTCACCTTGGTCATTTTGAGGCATAAAATAAAGTGAGATACATAAAAATTTACAAATTATAAATTCCTATGTAATTGATTTCAATTATTGTAAAAATTAAAAGAAAAATATCTATTTTCTATCAATTCTACAAATTAATCAATGCGTTCAAATCGATACATTTTAAATAATTAATATTTCACTTGCAAATAAAATTCATAAAAAAAAACTTTGACACTGATAGAAAAAAAAAAATGTATTCAATACAAATAATTTTAATCGAAAACATTAGCATTCAACGATCATTGTAACTAACATACAACCCTAACATTAACTATTACTACTATTGAAATAATTAAAATTGTTTAGGTTGTAGATGCAATCTCAAAATATCCTTCTATAGATAAGTTAAACTCATTCAACCTGCTACACATATTCCAAAAAAAAACTAAAATAAAACAAAATCACGTGTGTATCAAATTTGTATTCACAAAATTACCACAGAACGCCGTTACGCGACTAAAAGCAACATATGCAATCATTACTATAATGTAATGCCATTTAATATAATCAATTTGGACTCGTGGGCCGTCGGCCGGGGTGGCGTAAATTAACTAGTCACACCCCTAATGATCGTCGGCTCGCTACTGTTAAGGGTTGCAACTTGGTGATTTAGATACGACAAGATTGATAATAAAATGTTGACATATTGTATAATATGCTATCATCAAAAACTAAACTTTTTAGTTATAATGAAACAGCTTTTTCGGATTCTATCGCGGTTTATTAATTTTTTTTTGAATGCCCAACGTTTCGGATACTTTACAGCAACCATGGTAACGGGAGGACTCTCTTGTCATCGGACATGAGTTAATAAACCGCGATAGAATCCGAAAAAGTTGTTTCATTACAGGTAATAAGTGGAATTCGTGTAAATATTAGTAAACATTATAGTATTTTGTTTTGTATTTTGAGGGCGAAATGAAAACAATAAAAACGTTATACAAAATATAAGTTAAGGGGAAAAACTTTTATTGTATATTAAAATGAGCTGTAGCCGAAATTAGTGTTTAAGTGGAGTGTATATGTTACAGAAGCAGCTTCTCCTTGACGCGATATTAATAATATCTAAAAATGTTTATCTAACTAATAGTTATCATACTAAATAGTACTAAAATAAATTACATTTATCCATAAGATAAAAGCTAGTAGGTACAAATATAGTTAATTAAACGTTTCTTTAAGTTGAACATTTAACTTTAAAATGGGCAATCCCCTTTTATTTAGAACGTTGAGCGTCCCTGTTGATTTTTAACATTGGGGGCGACCAAAAATATCAAGTGGTGATTTATTAGGAACTGACATGTTTTGTTAACTTTTAAATGATGTCTTTTTGAGTGAGCGAGGGTGGATTATGTTGGGTTCTATTTTGATTGTTTTCTCTTCTTCATTAATATTTAATTCGTAAGAACTTTTTTTGTTTAACAGCATCACAAATTTAAGTACAGATTCAGTGATTCCATTAAGAAAACTCAAAAGCTATTTAGCCGACTTCAAAAAAGGAAGAGGTTACTCAATTTGACCGTATATATATTTATGTATGTTCGGGGATAACTCCGTCGTTTATGAACCGATTTTAATAATTCTTTTTTGATGGAAAGGAGATATCCTAAGTTTGATACCATGATAATCCAGGATCTGATGATGGGATCCTAGAGAAATCGAGAGAAACCCTCGAAAATCGTAGTGATGAATAAATAGTGCGTTTGTAAATTTTTGTCGTCAACTTACGTTGTACGTTTGTTACGTTGTCGATGTAATTGAAGTCGGTTATTTCATTTGCAACCAATTTATATAATTATTTTATTCCTAAATTATAAGTGGTGGTAAGATCATTCTAAAGTTCACCATCTTAGAACATTTTTCCGAAGAACATTGTTCCTTAGAACATAGGTACCTACTTAATATTAAAAAATTAAAAAAATATATATTAAATATATTTTCTGTTTTAGGAATTTTATGTTGTACTATCCAAATTTTATATTATCACTAACGTGAAAAAAAAACGAGTGTGCTTTAGACCACACGAATGAAGTAAAACTTCTTTGTTGCTCCTACAGTAATATACGAAACGTTACTCCCTTTTTCTATTTTCAATAAATTATATTTCCCTCTCAACTTCCGTTCGCCTCACCCGATCACACTTTTCGTAACGCCCTCATCACGCACTCACCAGCTTACACCCCAAGTCAAGCGTGCTTAAAGAATTTTTACTTCAAAAACTTAATTTATAATAACATAAGCGTCACGTTCGTAGAAACACTTGTAAGTATTAAAAGATCACAGAAACGGCACATATAAATTGTTTACAAAAGGAATACCGACCCTCGCAGGGGCGTTGCGCCATACATTATCGCCCTTGCCCCAAATATCACCAATTGATATTCGATACACTAAATTCACACGCATTATTTGTGTATTTCCATCGCTTTTGTTACAAATCGACAGTTCACTCTGGTTTATTGGCCGGTAAAATATTCTGGTTCTGGTACAATGGTAATTTCGTTCGCTCGAATTGTATCATTTGTAGTTAATGTGGCTATTTGTTTTAATTGTTATGGTGAAATGCTATTGCAATCTGCAGTTGTAATGTAGATATCACATGGCTTCATAAGGATCTTTAATGGAAAAAGTGTTGTCACGGCATAAACTATATTGTATATTATAATTAGTAGATAAGTACAATTAAAGACACACACATATACGCATATAATGTTATGTAAAGTCTTAAAAATGCAATATATAGAGTACCTACTATAGTATAGGATGATAAAAGTCAAGTCGAAGCCTAAGCGTAAACATTACACGAATTATGGTAATTAGCTTAGAACGATAGCTCTTTCAAAAGAGTATTGTAATTTTTTACTGGTGTAGTAGTGCGTGTGCCATGTACGCGCCTTAACACCGGTGGTTTCCGGGTTCGAGTCCCGTTCGGGAAGAAATGCTTGTACTGTTTGTGTATGGTTGTCTTGTGTTGTCCTTGTAGATCTCCCCATCGTGCCTCAGAGAGTCCCGGTTGTTATTATATAAACTTGTTAGAGATCGTTACTCATAGAATATATCCGCCAACTCACAGTGAAGCAGCGTGGTGGATTAAGCTCCAATCTTTCTCCTGCTCATCAAATCGTATTAAAGTTGTACACAATTAAAACTCATATATTTACAACACACACAAACACACTTACACTGCACTGCTGGATCGAATTAACATAAAAATAAATTTAATAATTTCTGCATAAAACAGGATGGAGGCTACAAACTTGGCGCTGCCTCCTCGAGAGACGTTGAAGCCACGCTCGGAGCACAAAGGTCTAGAAATGAATAGTAAGCCTAACCAAGTAAGTACAATTTACACAGTTAAAAATGTATAATAATACAATGTATTGCTTCTTTTATACAAAGTTCATAATTACCATCAGCATATTATCTACCATTTTCTATGTCTATAAAAATATGTTAATTTGATAATTTTTTATCATTTCATTTTACTGCAAGTGATTAAACACGACTGTTAAAAAAATCTAAGTTATACCTAATCTCTCAAAAACCTCTCCATCAAAACTGTTCATTGAAGCGTGACACGTGACAAAAACTTGTCACTATTATACCAATTCCTAATAATTATTCCGATTTCATAATGAAAAACACAATACTTTTTAATTAGATAACGTTTTTATTGAAGAAAAAAAAAGAATTACTCATTCGTAACTGTTTCCATGTATTGCTGCGAGAAATCTATAGATTATTACATACTCTAGTAGGTACTAACGATCGCGGGTTCGAGTTCTGTCAGGGCTACTCTGTGAGGATTTCTTAGCTATTTATTCACTAGTGACCCGCTCCGGCTTCGCACGGGTGCAATGCTTATACTAAATATTCTACAGAATGTCTTTATTTATAGTGTGAAGCTAGCTTATGACATGGTTATTAACATAATAATAACAACATTCAAATATGCGTCGTTAAATTACACGTTGTTACAGAATACGTTGAAGAAATAAAGGTTCACTGCTCGTTCCCCGTAGGTGATAGCGTGATAATATGTAGCCTATATGTTGACCCAACTTCTTAATAATATTCATGTCAAATTTGAAGTAAATCCACGCAATACTTTTTGAGCTTATCCCGGACATATATACAGACAAACAGACAAAAATTCTAAAAACTATATTTTTGGCTTCGGTATCAATTGTAGATCACACCCCAAGTATTCTTTTAAAAAAATATTCAATGTACAGTTTTGACTTTCCTACCATTTCATTATATGTATAGATTGTCTCAGAGATACAAAGCTGTAAGTATATAGAAAACATATAGTAAAAGTGTATAAAATCTCGATGCAGACTATTTTAGTAACATGTAATATTGTAATACTAAGTCATGTATTTTTGGTAACAGGTCGGAACGGTACTACTATATGGCGTCCCTATAGTGTCCCTAGTCATTGAAGGCATCGAACGGCTGTGTCTCGCGCAGATATCGAACACTTTGCTGAAGCAGTTCTCCTATAACGAAATACACAACCGACGGGTGGCGTTGGGCATCACCTGCGTTCAGTGTACTCCAGTACAGCTGGAGATACTGAGAAGAGCTGGTGCGATGCCGGTGTCTTCACGGCGTTGCGGTAAGTTTATTTTTAATAAAGTTTGCCTGATCACTGTTTCATATTTGGTCTAGTAATAATAAGTTTCAATACCACAATAGTTTTAAATCAATTAAATCTTCTTTTAATCACTTTTCAATGATATCGTGTGAAGCATAAAATAAACGTTAAATAATGGCGGGATACGGAAGTGGAAAAACATATTTATTAAAGTAAAACTTCTGTACGCACTTTTAACTGAGGTAGGGCACAGCAGGAATTTCCTGTTCAAAATATGGAGCAGCCCGACTGGGGTAGTACCTCGACCTTACAGAAGATCACAGCTAAATAATACTGTTTTCAAGCAGTATTGTGTTCCTGTTGGTGAGAAAGGTGACCAGAGCTCTTGGGGGGATTGGGGATTGGGTCGGCAACGTGCTTGCGATACTTCTGGTGTTGCAGGTGTCTATAAGTTACGGTAATCGCTTACCATCAGGTGAGCCGTACGCTTGTTTGCCGACCTAGTGACATAAAAAAAACGCACGGTTGATTTGGGGAGTATGCTGGTGAATGCGTGACGAGAGCGTTACGAAAAGTGTGATCGGGTGAGGCGAACGTAAATTGAGAGGGAGATATAAGTTAGATGGAGCTAAAGAAGTTTTACTTCAATCGTGTGGTTTAAAGCATACTTGTTTTTATCATGTTATAAAGCTTCAAAATGACAATCGCAGTAGGTAAGTCCTGTAGAATCAAAAGTGTCCATACTGTGACTGTGAAAGTTTTGAATCTTATAGGTACAGGTGCTGTGATTACAGCGCCCTCGTTTTAAAACCTACATTTAATTTACATTGTATACAGCTATTTTTATTTTGTTATTTGTAATTCACAACATTAATGAAGAATTATCCATTCAAACGAATGATTAATTTAAGGCTCTTATTGTAAATACTTCACGAGAAAACGTACTTATCTCGCTCCGCTATACCTAATCTTGAGTACTCATGTAAAAGCTGTTCTCGGGGGATTACATTCGCTCAACTCCCAGACTTCCCAGTACGAGTGTAAACGCTTATATTAAGTTGTTCTTTAAATTTAAGGCATGTTATACTATAAATACGTTTCAGCCTGCCTTCCCCATGTAGGAGAAGTATCAGAGCTTAATCCACTACGCTGCTCCAATGCGGGTTGGTGGATACATTCCCTACTATGAGTAACGATCGCTATCAACTGTACATGATAACAACCGAGACCGACGGCATAACGTGCTCTCCGAGGCACGGTGGGGAGACCCACAAGGACTGCACAAACACACAGACCACGGTAAACACCTATATGGCCAATACAAATGTTTGTCATGTGCGGGGATCGAACCCGTAACCGCCAGCGCAACAGGTACAATCCATGGCTGTGACCGTTGCGCCAACGCGGCGTCTATACTATAAATAAATATCTTTAAAATAAGCACACGGTCCTCCATGGTCTGTTCCTATGGAGCGCAGGTTTAGTGCCTGTGTTTTAGGTAACAGCCGACTGATATAGCTACAGTTTTTTTTTTTTTTTGATAAATATATCAATAAAAGATACAAAAAGAAATCATATAGGTACATAGTCGTATAAAAAACGAGAAAGGGTTCGTCAAAGGTGTACAAATACATTTTTATTTACGCCTTCAACATTTTAAAAATGTATATTATAGTATCTTAATAAACAATAATTTACACATAATTTGAGCCATGATAGAGGGAATGCCGTCCGTT
The DNA here is from genome assembly GCF_905220565.1 of Melitaea cinxia. NCBI lineage: Eukaryota > Metazoa > Arthropoda > Insecta > Lepidoptera > Nymphalidae > Melitaea > Melitaea cinxia. Next base: position 3,244,056 of record NC_059406.1, read on the forward strand.
CAAATTAAATCAAATAAAACCCACTTCATTTAATTAGGCGATATAACTAACGGTATATATAAAATATCATCTATTATCATCCAATAGCCACAAATATTTCAAATGAAATAACCCGTTAGTATTGTAATAAATGTCAAATGATATATTATATTTGTTTAAACTTGTGTTAGGTATGATAACCCGTCGGGAAGCGGAGCGTCTTTGCAAGTCGTTCCTAGGCGACAACGCTCCTCCGCGACTACCTGACGATTTCGCATTTGCCGTGCACCACGAGTGTGCTTGGGGTTGTCGAGGTGCATTTTTACCAGCCAGGTAATATTTATAGAAGTCAAAATATGTTCACGCCGTCGCTATAGTATTTAATTTTGTAATATGCATCGATCGTAATGAAAGTACTATTAGAATGAATTTAATATCGCGTAATCTTGTTGTAGTTTGTTAAGTTTCAGTTTTGAGATTAAGAATGAAATATCTTCCTTCTTAAAAGTCGGTTATAAATGTATATCATACACTTACTGTAGTATTTGATGTACCTAGTGTTATTTTTAAAAATAATATAAGTGTTTTAATACCATACCTACCTAATAATACATAATTCTTTTCGAATAAATAATTATCGTATTGCATATTTAAAGCCTTAAATAATAGATCATAATATAAAATCTGAAAGTTGAATTTCAGCTTTCACTATTATTTTGCTATCTCTTTTTCTTAAAATTATCCGTAAAATACAAATTTAGTATTATGTATAAATAAACCGTAGTGATTTCAATCAAAAAGTACAAAATACTTTTTTTTTTATTAGGTACAACTCGTCCCGAGCGAAGTGCATCAAATGCGCGTATTGCGGACTTTTCTTCTCTCCAAACAAATTCATATTTCATTCTCACCGCGTCGGACCTGGCGATAAATACGTTCAACCTGACGCCGCAAACTTCAACTCATGGAGGCGACACATGAAGCTCAGTGGAAGTCCTCCCGTTGAGGTGGTTCACGCCTGGGAAGATGTCAAAGCTATGTTCAATGGTGGTACTAGGAAAAGAATGCTGTCTGCTGCTAGGTGAGGGATATGCTTTTTTTTAGCCATTAGACATTTAGATTAGTGAATAAGCCGGTGGGTTGTATGCTATTAAGAAATAGGGTCACAAGAAGGCCGGGTATTATATGTCGATGAAGAAGAGTATGAAGATTATGATCCAGAGAATTATCATCTCCATAGGAAGGGAGTAAGCTTTCAGAGTTCTTGTAGAAATTAGTAGTGGAACTAAGTTATCCCTTAGTTGCCTCTTATGACACCCACAAGAAGAGAGGGGGTGGCTATATTCTTTACTGCTCTAATCACACAGTGAAATTTACAAAATATCACATGAGTTAATACATGTTTTTTTATTTAAGAGACAGTCACTTTATTAAGTTCGGTTTAAAATTGTGCCTCAGAAGGGTCCCAATTCGCAGGCCGGAAGTGGAACCTGAGGCCAAGCGCGCGGCCGCCAGTCCGCCAGCACACACGCCAGTGCCAAGACTGGCGGATTATGTATGGGGAGCGAGGCTTCCCTTACCATACGCCTTGCCATGGCTGAAACCAACTTTGTGGTCACCTGGTAAGTATTGTAGTAATTGTAGAAAATCTCAAAAAACTTTACGACACAAACCACAGTAAGACTATAAAAAATATTCATCTTTTAGTTTTAAGTAACACATTTGTAATTATAAATAAATTAGAAAATCAAGATATTATCAAAACGTGAAAATCATGGATAAATAATACTGCTCTGAAGCAGTGTTGTGTTCCTGTGGTGAGTAAGATGACCACAGCTCCTGGGGAAGGTCGGGGAAAAGGTCGGCAAAGCGCTTGCGATGCTTCTGGTGTTGCAGGACTCTAAACGTCATAGTTTTACTTTTTTTTTTCTTATTACATCTATATAAACTGACATGGAATTTATCTTTTTATTGCTTTTTATTATTTGTTTAATTTCGACTGAATCTTAATTCTACTATTATTATTTATTTTATTTTATTTTTTCTGTTTTTTCTTTGGTTTGTTTTTATGCTTATTATTATGATCAATTTATTAATCTAACTTGTTATTGTACGTTATTTTTTTTTTTTTGGAATGTTAATTAATGTGACTAATTTGAAATGTTAATTAGTGTAAGTGGTAAATCCGTACTGATTAATAAATAAATAAATAAATAATAAATAAATAGTAACCGTTTACCATCAAGTATGCCGTACGCTTGTATGCCGACCTAGTCGTATAAAAATAAGTATAATGCAAAACATTCCTATAAGCCTGTTGTACTGTACAGCTGTGTAGCTGTACCTGTTACATTTTTTCCAAGGCTAGACGAAAACTAGGATAGTCTGCTTCTGATTGTACCTAAATCTATGACTACATTGACATATAACGTTATCGTAGGCGCATTAACTGCCTTAAGTGGCGTCGGAGCTATTGAGGAACCCCGTGCCTTCCGTCCAGTGCGCTCACATCGTCTCGAATCGCCACAAATTTCGCCCGTAGTTTCACCATCAAGATCACCTAACAGGTAATTTGAAAATTGATATATATATATATGTAGGTTCGGGGATAAATCCGTCGCTTATGAACCTATTTTGATAATTCTTTGTTGTTTTGTTGGAAAGGAGATATCCCTAGTTTGGTACCATGATAAGAAAACCAGGATCTGATGATGGGATCCTAGAGAAATTGAGGGAAACCGCATAACTTTTTACTGGGTGTACCGATTTTGATGATTTTTAATTTAATCGAAAGTCGATGTTTATCATTTGGTCACATTTAAATTTCATTGAGATCTGATTACAACTTTTTGAGTTATCCCTAGTAATACGTATTGAAATGACTTTTATTTCGACTATGTATTCCTTGTCGATGCAATTGAAGTCGATTATTTTTTGTTTACTAACAATTATTATTTTCAATAAATAGTACAAAAATAATAAGAAGTCACTGTACATGTAGATCGCCAGCAACATCACCAAGACAATCTCGGTCTCCGCTGCGATCTCCGCTCCGCTCTCCACTCCGCTCGCCCGCCCGCTCGCCCCTCCGTTCATCGCCAGCCCACTCCTCTAAAAGTGACAGAGATAGTGATGAAAGTGTCGACATTGAGACCACAGAAGAGGATCAGACGAAGGACATGGTGAGTTTATTACACGTACCTACCTACACATTAAAAATAATTGCTGAAATGTACGTACGCGCATAACTTTCGAACGACTGCGCCAAATTGAATTATTCTGTTTTACCTTTGTTCGTTTTTATCAAGACAAGGTTTGGATGAAATATATTTAAAAAAAAAATATTAATTTCGAAAAATTAAATACGGCGATATGATGTCCTCCGTGAAGCCACTGTACCTAAATTATAAAAATGAGACTGAAAGTTTTATCATTAATGGATTATACAACAAGATTTAAGACTGTAAAAGTGTTAAATTTTTTAATAATTAACTAATATCAAATAGCTAAAAAGTATATTGTTCAAAAATTCGTCTTAAAATTCATTTATTTATTCTAAGCTAAATACTGTCGCGGTCTTCAATCTAATTTCGAATGCTTATAAACCGCGTAAACGTTTCTCAAAGATGCAATTTAATATCTAAGTACTGGAGCAATCGTATTATCTGGCAACATTCGAACCAAACGGAGCTCGAATTGGATCCAATTTAAAAAGTTCGAGGAAAATTTTTCCAATCACATCCCTGACGTAATCTGCGATTAGACTTCTTTTTAAGTTACTTAGTGGCGTTTTACAATTTTCATGAGTAAAAATAAGTACTTATAAATTATAATATTACTGAACCGAGGCAATAAAAAAGTATTTCGAAATTAAAACATCTATAAGATGAAATAATCGTAATTGAAAGTTATGTTACTTGTAATTACGTAGCAAAATTTAAAAATTGTATAAATATTAAGCCTGTTAAGGTAATCACGAATAAAAAATTAACTGATTAATTCAAATTTGATTCAGAACATTCGCCATTAAAGTTTCAAAGTGACACATCCCTAGAGGCGCCGCCATTTTGTAGAAACGGCGTACACGAACATTGCACGTCGTAAACTCTGTAATTACTGGCGTGCCGAATTCAAATGGACTTCATTTCGGTTTTAAATAAGAGAAAATGTTTAATTTAGCGCTGATCGGTTTCCCCTGCACCAATTAATTGGGGATTTACTGTTTGTACGATAAAAATGGAACTTTTTACAATTCCTGATTCCTTAATGAACGTTAAATACGATTCCTTATGTACAGTTTTCTTTTGATTTGTAAATAAATCGATACTTAGGATTTGCAAATGAGCAGTGTATTCTTGACTTTGTTGCTTTTGACTTTGTGAATGTAGGTATATATCCAACAAAAATAATTATGACATAACATTTTAATACCTACGAATTTCTTTCTTGTTTTATCTTACAATTTGTAAATATGTGAACTGCTGAGAGAAAAAAAATACCTGCGCAATCTGAAAATGTTCCATTGTGTAATTTTTTCGTTTGTAAGAAAAGAAAAAAATACTCCGCCATATGGCTTACGTTGTAACCTAAATACGATTTCAGATAGACAATTGCTTTTGGCGGTTATTTGCACAAATAAAGAGGTCATGGATATAAAAAGTCTTCATACCAGTCTCATAATTTTTATTATTTTTAACGAATGGGTGAATGTTTAGTTAGATGTTATTTGTGTTATATCGTGTTATTGTCATAATTCGTATTTAAGACAAAAGTATACCTAAGATATTTGAGAAAAATAATATGTATTTTTTCACTTTTTAATGAAGCAACGTTGACTCAATTCGTAATTCGAAAAAAAAACTAAATACCACGTCTTTTTAATTTTCAAAATTAAAAAAAAAAAAACTATACAACTATAATACAGCAGCTTACAGCTATATGTATTTAAGCTTTAAAAATGTAGATAGCGGTGTTCCTACAGGATTGTCTGACCGAATAGGGTTTTTGACTGTTTTGTTATACCTACCTAAGTATTAAAATGAAGCAGCGTATTAAAATCCATTTATTTCTTACTTTATTTTAACTCTTTTACTTTGATTAATTCTTGATTTTCTATACTAAGCCTTGCAATATTTAAATAACAAATTATAATTAATCAGAATACTCTGTGATATTTTGTCCTTTTGCTTCCTTTTTTAAGAAAAAAATTTAGATTTTTTTTTGAGATCTACAGTGCAATACTTAAGTAATAATTTTTTAAATCAAGCAGATTTTGATGGAATACTTTTTCACCAGCTATATAAATTGCAAGAGAGATGATCGTGATTAATAACAAATCCGCCATTGTCTGTCTGTGGGGCGTGTAATTAACTACCCTCGTCCCGGGAGCCGCCGTATGTCATTCATATGCTTATTCAATTAACTATCGCCTGAGGACATTGCTCGATACATTGTGTATTGCAATGTATTATCTTGGTAATTCGAGAAGAAAAAATTAGTATAATAATATCTAGTATGCAATCATATTTGATATAGGTACTTCTAAATGTTTTGTTTATGAAAACTTTAAGTAATTAATAGTTTTTGAATATTATATTCAATTTATTACTCATTCTGTACCTTCTTCCCGTATCAGCACATTATCTATTAACAATATTTTGAGTCTCTGATTTACAACGATCTTAAAAACAACAACAGCACAACAACTAGACACAAAGAAAACACAAGAGCAAATCAATTCCTTACAAGCTACAACTACTCCTTTTACTACTCTGCATATTCTTATAATTATTTAAATCTACACTTGGCTCTAATTTTACTACAGACTACCTAGTAGTAGAATTAGTTATGAATTACACTGTAGTTTCTTTATCAACTAAAAGTAGCACGGGAATAAGCAATGTCTAAACACAATAACAAATCTGTCCCACCGCGAGATAAAAAGAAACATTTCGATCGTTTAAACTGCAAAAACGTGACTAAGGCGCAGAGCACACGGCACTGATTTATACCGACATCAAGTGGGACAATTGAATCGTCTAACAAAGTATCTATTAAGGACGTGACCGGGGTGTGAAACCGCCCTTGTTTCGGTGTTGTCTTTAATGTACGTTCTGAGGATTAAGGTCGATTCGTCTTTGTGATTGGAAATGTTTGTATTCAAGAGACCTCTTAAAAATATGTCTGTTCTGTTTGGTTCACTTGAAAGTTTTGTAAATGTTTGAAGAAAAAAATTAGGCTGATTTATAAGATTTTTAAGCTATTATAGTTATAGTTATCTTTTATATTTGTGAATGAAAATCTGTTAAAGCTTATTTATCTACACTAATGTTGTAACATTCTACTTATGTTTCCAATACTTGACTTATAATTACTACTGTTATAGCGCAGACAACAAAACACTCAATTTAAGCAATTTCACATGATTGTATAATATCCACATCGATATCGTAAAATCTCATTATAACATCGCGCGCATGCGCGCAGCTGCGCTCTCATTGGTTAGATTTTAATGGCGGCAAAATCACTGTGACAATACACGTACGCGTGAATTTAATTTAATAAATTAAAAGTTAAAAATGGATAGCGACGATGATATCTGTACGCCTCCGGATATTCTAGAATTGGCAACAAAATTAACTCACTATATTTTGCCAGAAAAATCTGGAAAATTATATGAAAATTAACATTAACTTTCAGAATTGTACCATCCAAAATTTGAACAATTATTATAAATAAACTATTGTCAGCTTTTACTCTTGTTGTTTGATTAATTGCATTAGTGAAGATAAAGTAGTGTATGCAACTGCATATAACACGGGTATTAAAACACTCGTTACTATTATGAAACTCGCTGCGCTCGTTTCATAAACTCACACTCGTGTTTTAATACCCTTCATTATATGACAGTTGCATAAACTACTATTATTCTACTGCTGTCAAGTCTAAAAAGCATGCTTCATATTGTCTGAGTGGACAAAAGCAACACTTAACTTAGTGATCCAGTGTAAGTAAATTATCTAATTCATCATCTAATTTATTACTCTTAATTCAGTGATATGTTTCTCTTTCTACTGTGTTGAAAATTTTAGCTTATATTACATTTCATCATTACAGCCTCAATAGTCCACTGCTGGACATAGGCCTCCACAAGTTTATGTCAAAAGTAACGTGAACTCATGTGTTTTGCCCATAGTCACCACGCTGGGCAGGCAGGTTGGTGACCGCAGTAATGGCTTTGTCGCACCGAAGACGCATTACATTTAACACATTTATTACATTTAACATTTATTTAATTGCATATGAAATGTTTATAGCGTCGTAGAATATAATATCTCTCTCATTTCTTTTCAAAATTATTTTGCTTTTCCAATTTCTTCTTTTTATCTTTAAATCTATTTTTTCTGTCTCTATCTCTTTTTCAACAGTTACAATTAAAATATATATACATCGTATCACCTGTGTCTCGTTACATGTCTGATCGATTGATACTACAGAGTTATTGTCCCCATCAGATAGCCATAAAATAAACAGATTTTCTTATGTAATAAAATATTTTCAAAATCGATCTGGCTGACAAAAATTGTTTTTTTTTTCGTTATGATTGGTTTCAATATGTAGTAGTTTGTTATTAGCTTTTTAATTTTCTATTTAGTAGATATTAGATATAGTTTTTATAAGCTGTAAGCTATCCAAATAAAATAAATGCGCTCAAACACATATTCTTATAACTTATATAAGAAAAGTAATTTATGAAACATCGTTTTTGTTTTATTCAAATTAAATTTACCTAATGCATGCTATAATATACATAATTAAATTAAAATCCATTGACGCTTGCCCTTATAAAATATTTACAGAACAAACCCTTACTTTGCTTATCGTCGACATCTATTAGAACAACGACGTTTTGTTTACAAATCGACTCAAGGTTTTAATTTTGTTAAAATCGACAGTTCGTCGCAGTGATCGAGCGTGTTTGTGAACGCGCCTTTATTTGAAAAGGTGTCCTGTATAGAAGAATTCATTCCTAAATCTTAATACTCTGTAAAATAATTTTTATTAAATCAGAAATTACAAACTTTAATTTATAGATAGATATCATAGTTAGTAAAATAGGTACAGGTAAAGTTATTGGTAGTGTAGTATCTATCGCCAATCTTGGGGCATACCTACAACTTTTGAGGAAGGACAAATTCTTTTTCAAACACAGATACAGCTGTACATTTTTATTTATTTATTGTAAAACAAAATAGCAAATAAAAAAGCACAATAAAAAATACACCCAAAAAATCGCAGTAAGCAGATTGTAGGTGTACATATTTGTATAGATTGGAAATCAAATTGAACAATCATACAACAAAGTATTTTGATAATTTTATACAGTTAAGTATTACTTGACGAATAGTTTTTCCCCTATATGACGTATATCTTAAAGTAATGTGTAAAATGTTCCTTATTCAAGGAGGCTTCACAAGCATATATAGTATGTATGTATGTATGTATGTGTGTATATGTATTATGTTTTATATGTATGTTTATGTTTTTACTCGACAATTGATATCATCCTAGGTGATACGCATAGTATCTCACTTCTCTTTGTACCCTACCCTACCGCTTTCAATATGCCGTGTCCGATATGCCCAAAGGTTGTCTGAAAGAGATCCTTCTTCTAGCGTAGCCTTTGTACATTGATCTTTATTTCCAATATGTTATTGTTATGATTGATGTTGTGTAGAATAAAGAGTATTGTTATTAATAATCTTTAAAATGTCTTCATATTTCATATGATGGGACAACTGATTCGGAATGTAGACTCTGCAGAGGAGAATCCGCAAGAAACACAACCGTTACATGTTATTTTGAAGAAAAAAAAAAAACTATCAATCCTTATAATTCCTAACCTACAGTATAACCTTCGTAGATAGACAAATTTGCAGCATATACAAAATGTTTTAACGTAATTAAAACAAAAGAACAATATAGAAACAATAATATTATGAGAATATTGATGTAACAATGTAGGTACGCTTTTATGAGCTCAGGGCGTAACACTAAGCTGATTGAAATCTAGATCTGGCTTAATCAGATTTAGGATTATAACTGTTAGCACAAATGGTATTGTTTGATGCTAAGTAATTAAATTATTTTAATGTTGATTCGAGTTTTGGATTATACGATTTAGTTGAATGAAATACCTCATCATCATCATCATCATTTCAGCCTATTGCAGTCCACTGCTGGACATAAGTCTCCACAAGTTCGCGCTAAAAAATTACGCGTGATAAAAAATGTGTTGCCTATAGTCACCAGTAATTATACGCTTCAGCCTGTAATATCCCACTACTGAATGAGAAGTATTGGAGCTTAATCCACCACGCTACTCCCTTGCGGGTTGGCAGATATGTTCCCTACTTTAAGTAACGATCGCTATCAGGTATTTATGATAACAACGAATAAATATTATAAATATTTCGTTAAAAAGGTTTTTAATAAAAAACATTTAATTAACATTCACCACTAAATATCTATAAAATAATCTTTACACTGAACAAGTGATTATTAACGATTAAACAATTATGCGCTGGCAACCCTTCCTTTGAAGGGATTACCCTTGGGGTCCCGAGGCGCGTTAATTACTAACGTTACGTCAATCAATCGCCTCTAACGCCTTTATTTAAATAAACATTGTATATAAACAAGTAAATAAACGTTCGATGTTTGGATACTAGTTGAGTCTTACGGTTTTATCTGCTTTATAGCGACCGCTCTGGTGTAATAGTGTGTGTGCAGTGTCGGCTGCGTTTAAATACCGACGGTCGCGGGTTCAATTTCCGCTCGGAGTGGATATTTGTATTTATACATTAACTGAGGTAGGGCACAGCAGGAATTTCCTGCTCAAAATATGGAGCAGTCCGACTGGGGTAGTATCTCGACCTTACAGAAGATCACAGCAAAATAATACTGTTTTCAAGCAGTATTGTGTTTCTGTTGGTGAGTAAGGTGACCAGAGCTCCTGGGGGGATTGGGGATTGGATCGGCAACGCGCTTGCGATGCTTCTGGTGTTGCAGGCGTCTATAAGTTACGGTAATCGCTTACCATCAGGTGAGCCGTACGCTTGTTTGCCGACCTAGTGACATAAAAAAAAATACAAATATTTATTTCAGGTCTGATTGTTAGTCACATCACAACACTTCTTGAAAGGAGTATAATTTAGCTGTGATCGTCTATAAAGGACTGGTATTTCCCCAGTCGGGCTACTCTAGATTTTGAGCAGAATATTTCCTGCTGTACCCCACTAGTTATCTATGCCTTACCTCAGATACAGTTAGTTAGCTTTCGTTATGTGTTGTGTGTTGTGTCGCGGTATTTGTGCTTTGGTCGTTAGTATTCTTGGAACTGCGATACAGGATCCTAACCGCAAAGGAGGACGTTAGGTAGATGGAATTTTTTATTATTTAAAATTAGTATTTTAAACTTAGTAATTCCTAACTGCAGTTTCTATTTCGTGTCCTATTATCCTATACCCAAAGTTAGTCTGGAAGAGATAACTCTATCAGCTATAAGACCGCTTTTGTACATCTTTCATTTTATGTTTTTTTTGTTGTTTCTTCTAATGGTGTACAATAAAGAGTATTATTATTATTATTATTATTAGTTTTAAGTTATATTAAGGTACACAAAATATAAGAATGTGTCTACACCAGTCAACTGCTATTTATAACACAAGCATTAAGTTGTTTCTCTTTGCAGCAGGCAACCGTGTGTTATTAAAGATATACTCGTAGTTACAGGTAGTAGGTATAGACTGAATAAGGATAACAACAGTAACATCATCAGTCATCTATAATCAATAATAATAACATATGAACAGTTCAGTTCATAAATTATATCTACTACAGTAATTAGTATATACTTTCGAACGAAATTATTTCAATTTTTACTCAAAGTTCGGGAACAGTAATCGCTCCCGTGTGGCATTTTCAAGGGTCGCCCTTGTATTTATTTGATAGATAGCATCGCTAGTGACATTCGTTAAATAATTCGATTCTAAACTTATGAACACACAATGAAATAATACTAGGGGCTAGTTTCTATTATCTATATATGCGTAACAAAATTGCAACTCGCCTATGTTTGTATAAAAACATAAAACACTTAAAGGATAACTGTACAAACTGAAGGACCTTACAGGAGTCTTCACTACGTGTTTGTTGATTCTTCATTAGTTGATACTTTTTCAAATCCTATAAGGCGTAATTTGGTGGTGGTAATTTCTAACCTTCTTCCTTAATTGATAAGCTTTATAACACGAAAATTTACAAAAATATATTTTTTATAATTTATTAAAAATGTCATTTTTGAATAAACAGACTAAGCTTATCGTTAGATAAGAATTGTTTGTTCTATATTATTTTATAATAAGTTTAATCAATACAAATAAACTAATGATGGACGTCTGTCTTTGTACGAGTATACATTACATGAAAAAAATACTTTATTTATATAATGTTTCTGTTACGTATCTTGTAGTTTTTCTAATTTAAACGTATGTGAAGTCATTGGGTAGCAAGTAGCCTACAATAAATACAAACTATAATACTTCTTAAGTATCTTTACCACCGAACCCTCAAATTCCGTATAAGTTCAGTCAGCGTTTAAATAGTTTTTGTATATAATCTTGTGACTAAACGGCTCAATAGAGGTCTTATATGTAGGTACAATGCTTTTGCCGCAATTTCAAGCATCGTATTTTTTTGTGACTTATTTAACTATATTATTAAAAAAAATTATACGTGTTTAAAGCAAAATTATATAAATATATTTAGATTTTTATATTTTTCTGAGCGTGGTTTTAGTTTAGATTTGTAGTAACAGTATTAAAATTTAAAAGAAAAATATTGAATTACGCGATGTCACAAACAAATATAGTCTTATTAATAGATTATTTATACTGTTAATTTTCTGTGTAGTAAAAAAAAAACTGGGAATAAATAGAAAAACCGTCGATGTCGGGACACATTTAAGCTTTACCTATAATAGATGGTAACAGAACAGTTAAATCAAAGCTTATAATCAATAATGTAATCAGCTGTTAACTGTCGCATAATTACGTAGAATTCAGATCACTTATCTGTATAACAGTTTTATTCAAATTAGTAGGTAACTTACTACGGTACTATAATACTTATAACTATCGTATTATTGTTGGTTTACTTTTCATAACATTGGTTACAAATGCCGAGGTGGCATTTAATATTATATTTTTACTTACCTACTTAGTTTTGATGACATTTCGACGGTTTTTATCGGTTGGGCCGTGTGCGGAACATTAATTTTGACGTTCGCTCCGTACAATGGACTTATGATGCGTGGATGATTTATATATTGACTATAGGTTGGCGAAATGGTCACAGTAAATGGATGTTGTACTAGAAGTCATGCCTTCTATCTCCATAAATGTAAAGCCAACATTACAACGACTACTCGCACGATTTATACATCGGAAAGAGTATCTACCGTTTCGTGTTTACAAATTTATAAAAGAAAATTTTAACACAAAATAATAGATTTCAAATATATTAAAAAAACAATGTTGCTATACAAAAAGGTAATATTTTTTTCTTTGATATATACCTAGCTATATTTTATAATTATTTGCGAATTGGTACCTATCTTTATTGAAGATTGTAAATTCAAATACCTATGTTAATGTGGGACAAGATGAACCAACACACTAAAGAAATACACAGACGCATAATAATAAGAACTTCATGTATACACTCCAATTAAAACACATACACATAAATAAGAGCCAGTTAATGCAAAAGAAAGCTTTATTAAAATCAAATAGTGTTCACGATAAAAATCTCGTGACCCACGCAATAATTATGGAAGGTAATCGTCATTCGATTTATTTATTTAAAACAACGCCATTGTGCAACATAACTTAAATAATTACAGTGATACTGATCGGTAAATATTTAATAAGTAAAGACTTTTGTACGCTAGAAGGGACGTTGTGTACCTCATAAATTTTAATTTTGAAGTAAAACTTCCTAATTGCGTCACGATAAATAAACAAACACCTAAATGTGTAGGGTTAAGTCGACAAGAGAATGAGATATAATACATTATACAGTATTTTATATTCTAGGTAAAAAAAAATCTCTCGTAGGCAACTTTCAGAAGTTTCACTTCTGTCGTGTGTGAATCGTACACACATAATTTTTAACCGACTTCCAACAAAGGAGGAGGATCATAATTCGATTGTATTTTTTTAAATGGACTATTTTTTTAATGTTTGGGTGGACCGATTTCGATATATTTTTTTAAATCAGAAGGTTGTACGTGCCATTTGGCCCCAATTAAATTTATTTGAGATCTAACAACTACTTTTCGAGTTATATCGAATAATGCGTTTTTACTTGACTATCTTTTCGTCGACCTACATTTTATTATACCGCATAACTTTTTACTGGGTGTACCGAATTTGATGATTTTTAATTTAATCGAAAACTGATGTTTATCATGTGGTCACATTTAAATTTCATCGAGACCATTTCAAACGGATATAATATTAGTCATATATCCGTATTCGAAATTTTGTATCCGTAACATTCCGTGATAGTAAGTACCAATAGACTATAACGTGATTATTGGTATAGAGTAAAGACTATTGTTAAACCAATCACGTAAATTTAGTGTATAAAATGACACTTCTATGAAAACGTTGTTAAGTCTTTATACAAACTCAATAGCTTTTAAAATTAAACAACAATAATTACTGCGAGCTTTTGTCCGTTACGACACTGTCATAAAACTTTTAAACAAGGGAGCGCTGTTCAAACTTTGTTTCATTTATTTGTAATTTTTCATTAAAAGAATTTTGAATGATTACATTACCAGGTAATTCGAACCCGACACTTTTTTCGATCCCGGGCTTTCTGGATTGACGAAAAGTAGATTCTGCGATGATTCCAAGGTTTTAGAATTCCAAAAAAGAGTTAAAAACACATTAAAAATAGACTTGATTCAGACTTTTGCAATTATAATCACATTTTAACTGAACTTAATAGACACTATAGCGTCATTAAATAATCATAATTACTATTAGATACTAATTATTTAACAAAGTATTTTGTACTATAAACTATCAAACCCCAAGTCTTAAATATTAACATTTCACTGAAGTAGCTAGATACCTACTTAGTTTTTAAATTAAAACATCGAAAAATTATAGATATTATGCGTAGACATTATCATCTATCAGTTAAAAGTTATATTAAAATGTTGTTTTTTGGGATTCAGAAAATAAGAATGTAAAAATAACAAAGAATCAAATGTCTGATCACCTTACATACCTACTTCTTCATTTTACGTTTTGTATAAAAATTAGAAATGAAAAGTGGACGCGCGTTGTATTTTGCTAAATATATCTTTTTTTTTATAATTTTGATGTTTTAAAAAATATTTATAAGAAATTGATCAATGACATATTATAAACGACGACGCGTTGGCGCAACGGTCACTGCACTGGTTTGTGACTGTTGCACTGGCGATTACGGGTTCAATCCCCGAACATAACAAACATTTGTATTAGCCATACGATGTTAGATGTTTTCCATCGTCTAGGTGTTTATGCATTCCCGGTTGTTAAAATGTACACTTGATAGCGATCATTACTCGATCATAGTAGAGAATATATTCGCCAACCCGCATTGGAGCAGCGTAGTGGATTACTCACTGTTCCCTCTCCTACATGGGGAAAGAAGCCTATGCCCAGTGGTGGGTTGTTACAGGCTGAATTTACTAAATAGTTCATTGGTTAGTTGTTGAAATAATGATAAACATTTGTCCATCAACGGCCGAAGAAGACCGAGAAGTCTTGTGTCTTGTGTGATTTTGAACTGACTTCCAGAAAAACATACAAACACATACATTCAGACCACGACAACATCTGTATGATATTTCAAAGAAAATAATATTATTCGAAACGTAGTTTTTATAACGACTATTGACGTGTACTTTGCGACTATAGGCTTCTTGCTACTGGAGCAGTCTTGCATTCGCGGACTCGAACCACGCTTGAACCGCTCAAAACAAAACATTGTGTAAGACACATATTGGTGTTATTGTTATATGTCTTTTCAGATCCTCGACACAGAATTTAGCCCTACATGGACTCGTTGAGCATATGGTTTATGAAATTTAAAACCAAATTCAATTGGGAAATTTTAACTAACTTTTTGCTACGGGTAAATTATATAAAATGTAAATATAGTAAAGTTTGAGTAGTCTAGTTTGAAGTCACAGTTATTAGTTAAGTGATAGGCGATATTCGATTATTACAGTAATCGGCCGTTCGTGATACATCTGATACTAACTCAGTCGTGACTGTAATCGAAGTACACACAGTACTTTAGCACGACACCCGTATCTAGTTTGCTTTGGTTTTGTTGTTATTCATACGATTGGTACAATTTTATCGTTAAAGATATTTTGATAATAAAACTATGTACATACTGATAAGTAACTAAAATTACGCGTCGGCAGTTGGTTTTATGCTTCTGATATATCATAGATATTTTTAAAGAAGCTAACGCCCGCAACCGCTCTGCTGTAGTGCTGCGTATACTCACCTAAAACATTGCCGGTTTGTGGGTTCGATTCCCGCTCGGGATGGATTATTGTAATGTACAAATATTTCTTTCCGGTTTTGATGTCTGTCTGTGTGGATCTTCCCACCGTGCCTATCATAAATACCTGATAGCGGCAACACTGACTGAACTTAACTGAGATGGGGTATAGCAGGAATTTCCTGCTCAAAATATGGAGCAGCCCGCCTGGGGTATTACCTCGACCTTACAAAAGATCAAATCTAAATGATACTGTTTTCAAGCAGTATTGTGTTCCTGGTGGTGAGTAAGGTGACCAGAGCTCCTGGGGGGTAGTAAGGTTGGCAACGCGCTTGCGATCTTCTGGTGCTACAGACGTCTAATAGCTACGGTAATCGCTTACCATCAGGTGAGCCGTACGCTTGTTTGCCGACCTAGTTATACCTATATATATATATAAAAAAAAAAAACACGCATTGAGGCCCAGCAGTAGCATTTTACAGGCCGAATCGTAATTGTAACGCACGCAGCTTCTTTCGTGTGGAGATTTTCATGTGCGTGGAATTAAATATATGACGGATTATTACTATTATTTAAGTTTTTAGAAAGTGTGACGTCAGCATTGCTGACGTCACCATTATTCACGTCACTCATAATCAGCAGACAATGAAATGAAACAACTATACAATTACAATACACTCTGATTTTTAACTTTCGTTTTATAATTATCACTTTACTTAATTTATAAATTTAACAAAAATCTTAAGTCTACCCTTAATTTATCTTTTAAACAAAAGCAACAATAATTCCAATAGCACAGTAAAATAATTCAGATAGCAATTATTTAAAAAGCACTCACCAAACTACCGTCCTCAGCAGACGTCGCGTGAAAAGTGTGTCAACAACATGGTGGCCTCCCACCATGTTGCTTCTTTACAATAGTTTTTAATTAATGGTTTTAATACGAATATTTCGTTACAGTAATTCGTGAAATAATTTTAAAAGATTATTTAAACACTTATAAACACAAATCATTTCATAAAATTACACGTGGTTTTTATCACTCATCGTTCAACACAATCTCCAATGAACATTCAAAAAGCAACTATTAAAAATCAACTTAAAGAATTATTAATGATTAAATTTTGAATGTATTTTGCAAATTAAAGATTTGATTTATAATTAATTTTCAACTTAACTTTGTAATTTAAAGTTAACTTTTTGAATGTTTGAAACTTCTAAGGAAGTAATAACAAATGTTGACAAACTCAATTTATAAATTATTCGATTTAGGTTTAAAAATGAAGCTTACCTATTTCATTGGTAATAACATAGGTTATAATGAATTATCATTATTAAGTAGACATAAGTAATAGACCTTAAAATCTAATATAAAAGATAATGTTGACTGTTTTTGCGTCGACACGGCCATTCTGCGGGGCGGTGCGCGCTCTGCACCAGCCTCGGTTTCCTTTATGTTTCAGTTTCTGGAAATAAGAAAACGCTTTTGACTAGGTATCTGTGTGCATAGATACTCCAGTTGACGATGTACGGTTTTATTGAAAATGTCTGGTATTTGTGCTTATGCTCATACATTAATTTTGTTTGTTGCATTAAATGGTGAAAATAATGAATATAATAAATTTGTTGTAAAATAAGGGAATATAGGAAATTGAGCGTTTCTTTGTAATTCGTGCTTATGCTCCACGCACTTCACACGTCATGTTGAACTTATATTATGTAATGCAAATGCTCCACGCATCCTTGCATTTTATCAATGTACTCGTAGACAGGAATGTTGCTGTGGTGCTGGGCGGTCTCGTACGCCGTGGTCCACAGGGGCTCTAAAGGATATGGGAACTAGGTCGACGCTGTGGTGCTAGGCGGTCATGAACGCCGTGGTCCACAGAGGCACTAAAAGGAAGATTTTTATCATTGTGGTTCTGAGCGGTCTTGAACGCCGTGGTCCACAATTTTCATTTATTTATAATTATTGTTATAATTATTATTTACTTTTGTATAAGCTCAAGTGAATGTTGCTGTGGTGCTGAGCGGTCTCGTACGCCGTGGTCCACAGGGGCTCTAAAGGATATGGGAAGGACGATGCTGTGGCCTAGGCCTTTTTAGACCGTGGTCCACAGAGGCTCTGAAAATGATAGGATAGGAAAAGGATTCTAAACATATTTTAATTTAAATCGATTCAATATTGTGTGTGTGTACAGATGTTTCCTTATTGGATTCAGTGGCAAAGGTAACCTAAATGGTTTGCTTTGATTGAAGCTTCGTTATTATCTGCCTCAAAACAGTAAGAGAAATCCTACTGCTAAAAATAAAATATTAGTTTACTATGGAAGGAACTCACCATTTGTTACAGATTGTGATGGCATTGCAGCATGAGACGTGGATGGCTGTGACTCCTCGTTGTCGTCCGTCGACATGGTCATTTGCTCGCCTGGTCGTGGTGCTCGGCGCAGCTGGTCATGAGCTACCTTACGAGGTCTTCCTCTGCCAGTAACCCGCTTCACGATGTACCGGTCATTATCAAGGACTCGTTGAATTTCGTAAGGTTCGCTATATTTGAGATCAAGGCATGTCTGATTTCGAGGATTATTCTTAATCAGAACGTAATCACCTCTTTGAAATGACTGAATCTTGGCTTTGTTCTTGTCAAACCGTTGTTTCTCGTATTCAGCCGCAGTCACCATTTTTTGATGTACTTGTTGCTCTAGTAGATCAAAGTCGACAGTCTCTTCATCAATATTCACTAACCTCAGGAGCTCCGGCGGGACACAGTGTTGACGACGTGTGAGGAGTGTAAGAGGTGCTACTCCAGTCACACGGTGCGGAGTACAGTTGAATGCTAGTTGTAATGCTTCTAATGCAGTTGGCCAATTTTCGGTCTGATAATTTTTGATCATAGTAAGTGCATTCTTTAACGTTGCCATAACGCGCTCTACTTGGCCATTAGCTCGGCTGACTCCTGGCGATATTGCATGTATATTGATGTTGAAGTTGTCGCAGTAGTTTTTAAATTCTCCCAGGAACTCTCTGCCACCATCGACGACAACTTGAATAGGCGTACCAAACAAGTGTATAGTGCGTTTTAATGCTGCTAGGCTGCTGCTTTGACTCTTATCATTTGAATAGCTCAGGGGCAGATACTTTGTGAAAGAATCTATGGTGACAATTACATATTCATCAAGACCTTCTTGATTTCTTGTACCGAGTTTTCCCGTTATATCCATATGGATTACTTGGAATGCGGCTGTAGGCTTTTGAATAGGATGGAGTTGAACTTGTGTGGCTCCAGATGACCCCTTTGACGTCTTGCACACGATGCAATTGTCCACGAATTTCCTGACAACTGTATTCATTTTATCAAACCAGTATGATTCTCTTAATTTCTGTAAAGTTTTCTCCCATCCGGGGTGATGTAGTGCTGTGTGATAAGAGTTGATAAGCGTCCATTGATATGACTTTGGTACAACAATTGCCTTACGTGTTCCCAGTACAGGGTCTGTCAGCCGCCGCTTAAGTACACCTTCATCTAAGTCATACTTATCTACAGGATTTCCATTTGCCATATTGTTAATCAATAAACGTAAGTTTTCGTCTCGTCGCTGCTCTATTTGTATCCATTCAGTGTCTCTGGTCATTAGGTTGACGTTCGTTATAGGATTTCTACTGAAGAAATCGGCGTGTTGGAGACGTTCACCCTTTCTGTACTCTACCTCGAAATCGTAGTTCTGTAAGAATGCCCACCAGCGGTGGATTCGAGGAAGAAGATCCTTCTTATGCTTAGATGCCTTGAGAGCATTACAGTCAGTGATAACCACAAATTTTCGCCCATACAAGTACTGCCGAAAGTGTTTTATGGCTCTAACTACCGCTAGGGTTTCGAGCTCGTACGAGTGGTAACGGCTCTCGGCCTCAGTAGTACGTAAGCTCATATAGGCAATAGGATGACGCCGTTTATCTATTATCTGAACCAACACAGCTCCGTAGCCGAGACTACTTGCGTCCGTGTAGAGCTCTATGGGTGCTTCTTCCTGGAAAAGTGCAAGAGTAGGCGCAGTAGACAAATATTGAACAATGTGATTCCTAGCTTCTTCATGTCGGGCGTTCCATTCCCACTTAGCATCTTTCTTAGTTAATTCATATAGAGGTACCATGAGACGTGAAAAATTGGGAATGAATCGCCGAAAATAGCTAGCCAGACCGTTAAATTGTCTCACTTGCTTTACAGTGGTAGGTACAGGAGCTTTCGTCAAAGCCTCTACCTTTCTTGGGCTGGGACTTACTTTACCATCTGATATAATATTGCCTAAGTATTCAATAGAGCGCTTAAAGAAAGATGTCTTCTCCACATTAATCGAAAACCCAGCGCTTTGAAGAGCGATGAGTATTCGCTCAATGTGGGAAAGTCCCTGGGAAAAGTCTCTACATTTTGAAAGAACATCATCGACATAAACTTGACAAACTTGCTCTACCGTGTTTGTTAGAGGTCCCAACGCTCTATTTATGCAGCGTTGATACACTGAGCATGCATTACTTAGCCCAAATGGCATGGCGAGGTATTCATAGAGTCCATCGGGTGTAATAAACGCCGTTTTCTCTATTGAGCTCTCTGTGATGGGAATCTGATGAAATCCCGCCGCCATGTCAAATGTAGAATAGTAGAGGCCCCCTGCTAATTGGTCAATTTGGTCCGAAATGATGGGCAATGGATAGTGATCTCTCAAAGTATTTCTATTAAGTTCGCGGTAGTCAACGCACATGCGATCTTTACCATTTTTCTTTTTTACTAAAATTATCGGGCTAGAAAATGGTGATTTGCTCTCCCTAATAATCTTATGATCTAATAATTCATTAACAATAACTCGTACTTTCTCACGCTCTAGAGGACTTAGTCTGTACGGCCTTCGCTCTACATATTTATTATTATCTTTAAGTCGTATTTCGAGAGACCCAGTATTAACTCGAGTGAGTGGATACCCCCGAATAAATAAATGTTCGTACTTATTTAAAAGGATTTTTAACTCATTTATTTGTTGATCATTGGTTAAATCACAATCTAGATTATCAAATTTTTCGTTATGAGATCGCATGTGGCAAACAACTGGTTGGTGAACTATTTTAACACCCTGAGAGGTCACTAGTACGCTAAGGTTTGTGTTATCGACAAGGTCAATACCGATTAATAGATCCGTATTTATTTCATAGTCTGAAACTACATGAAATTTAAGTTCTACGTGTAACTCATCGATAACACACACCGTTAATATTGTCGTTAATGATACCACAGTGAATTGGCCAATACCCTTCAGATACTGAACCTCATTAACCCTTCTACCCGGAAGTTTAGCAGCCACCGACTCACGTATTACGGAACACTCTGCTCCACTATCAAATAAAGCAAATATTTTCATGTTACCAATCATGACAGGTAATAGGGTACGTTTTAACGTACCCACACAATTTACGTTTGAAACTACTGCGCGTTCGCGCTTGTAACAGGTCTCATATGTGTGACCTACTCTGGAGCAAAATGTGCATGTCCGTTTGTCGGTAGCCGCAGGCGGATTCTTTTGATCTTGACGCGGTTGAGCTGTATCGATTTTGTTATTACTAAAGTGACACTCACGGGTGTCATGATTCGTTCTCTTACATATTCGACAAAATAAAGAAGGTTTATCCGGAAACCTTGAGCGTTTACTAGGCCCCTGTGAGTTTACATTACTAGGTGGTGGGCGTTTTACTCGCCGTATTGACGACGCGATGGAAATTAATTCCGGCACCGATTTGGCACGCGCATTTAGTAATTCTATACGCAATCTTTCATCACCGATACAACCTATAACAGCCTCGACCGCGTCATCGTTCGACAATTTATCTTTAGTGATACGTTGCCATAATATCCACGCCTCAGAGAGGAATTGCGATATATCTTTGCTACTGTCATAAACGTGTTCCCTAAAACGAACTATATCGCGTGAGTACCTATTTTCAGGTTCAAAAGTTGTTATCAAAATGTCACGTAATTCCTCCCATGATTTCGCAGATACCAGCCAGCTATCAACCCACAACTTGGCGCGTCCTTTTAACAAACTACCCACTTTCATTCTCACATCATAATCGCTCAAGTTGTAAGTTTCAACTGCAGTGGTCACATGCTTACACCACTCACGTATTCCTATATTAGAATCAGGATCGTAGGATGGCAAGAAAATATCATTAATTTTAACTTGAGAAACCGGAACCGCCATACGATCCGTCATCTGTTTCATCATCTGCATCATATGAGCGAAAAACTGGGTCGGCACACCGTTTACAGACGAATTATCTAATACATCAGAATGACCGGCAGAAGAGGGATCTGATCCCACTTCTGATGACGGATTATTACTATTATTTAAGTTTTTAGAAAGTGTGACGTCAGCATTGCTGACGTCACCATTATTCACGTCACTCATAATCAGCAGACAATGAAATGAAACAACTATACAATTACAATACACTCTGTTTTTTAACTTTCGTTTTATAATTATCACTTTACTTAATTTATAAATTTAACAAAAATCTTAAGTCTACCCTTAATTTATCTTTTAAACAAAAGCAACAATAATTCCAATAGCACAGTAAAATAATTCAGATAGCAATTATTTAAAAAGCACTCACCAAACTACCGTCCTCAGCAGACGTCGCGTGAAAAGTGTGTCAACAACATGGTGGCCTCCCACCATGTTGCTTCTTTACAATAGTTTTTAATTAATGGTTTTAATACGAATATTTCGTTACAGTAATTCGTGAAATAATTTTAAAAGATTATTTAAACACTTATAAACACAAATCATTTCATAAAATTACACGTGGTTTTTATCACTCATCGTTCAACACAATCTCCAATGAACATTCAAAAAGCAACTATTAAAAATCAACTTAAAGAATTATTAATGATTAAATTTTGAATGTATTTTGCAAATTAAAGATTTGATTTATAATTAATTTTCAACTTAACTTTGTAATTTAAAGTTAACTTTTTGAATGTTTGAAACTTCTAAGGAAGTAATAACAAATGTTGACAAACTCAATTTATAAATTATTCGATTTAGGTTTAAAAATGAAGCTTACCTATTTCATTGGTAATAACATAGGTTATAATGAATTATCATTATTAAGTAGACATAAGTAATAGACCTTAAAATCTAATATAAAAGATAATGTTGACTGTTTTTGCGTCGACATATATATTAAATGTATACGAATCTCATTTTAAATATACAGTTAGGTAGAATACAATTGACATCCAGACCCATAGGTATCGGGAATTTTTCAAGGATGAAAAGTACGCTATCTCTCTTTGCCCTTAAAGTACTACTAGCTAACAAAAACCTAACGTCGATTGGTTAGTCAGTGGAACACATATCCAATTAAAATTTAATAGTAACTGATTTGGCTTTTATTGCTTTTATAAGGTCCTATAATAATAATTGGTCATTATAAATATTTCTTATGTACAAACATTTGCTGTTATATTTTATTACATAGGTACGTAGATACTAATATATATACGTTTATAATAATATACGTAGTATAAACGTTTAAAAATTTAGGTAATTATTATTTCTTAAAGCGATGTTCCTGGCCATGTCGCTCAGCCCCCACCCCGCGTCCTGAAGATTGCTGGAGCGGACTTGTTCCGAAGATAGAGCGGGATGAAGACAGGGAACCGTGGAGGTTGCCTGATCTGCGCCCATCATTGCACTACCTTCATGATCGTGGTAACATGTCTTTTTATAACCTCTATGTTTTTAAAATAAAAAAGTATAGACAATTTTAAAAATAAAGCCGACAAAGGTTTATGAAAAGAGTTTGCATACCTACGTAAAATAAAAACACAAAAATAACATTCGATAATTGACGTAGTTTTAAATAGTCTTCTAAGTACTAAAAAAAGTAAATCTTTGTAGTTAACTGTGTAGTTAACAGTTGCGAATAGCAAATGCTAAAATTAATTTTTATTCCTTTATTTTGAATTACATTTATTTATTTTTACATTTTTATCTATTATTTGTCAGAAATGTAAAACATAAATTTGTAAATGAATCACTATAAATAACATGTTCACCAATGATGCGTCGCATGTCCAATTGATCGTTCCAAACCTCAATTAAATGCGGCTTAAGTGCCTAGGTGACGGGCGATGTGTTTGTTATCTTTTACAAATGTAATTTTAAAGGTAATACTTTAAAAAAATCATCTACTAAGGTCAATTTCTTCTATTTTAAACTTAATAAATTAATATACCTTCGAAGAAAAAATAGATATCTACCTTCCCTAGACGATGCTATTTTTTTCGTAGGCATAGATATATCAATTATTTAATTTAGGTTTTATATGCGAGAAACCGACACATTAACATCAAAATAAATTTATGCACTAAAAGTTTAAAAGTACTAGTTTACTACAAGTTTGAGTATTTAAATTATTAATAAAAAATTTGAGACAGATATAAATTTAAATCAATAAAAAAATTTACTTATAGGGAGTTTAAACTAAAAGTATTAACAATAAGTAAAGTAATAAACTATTAATAACTAAAGAATTGAGCCAGAACCGATAGCTAAAATTTTACATTTTAATATTTTAAAAAAATTACCTAAATTAAACTACATACTTATTGACACTAAAAAGTTTGCGTGATTAAACGTTAGAAAAATATATGTATAGAGAAGTTCCTTCGTCTAGCGTCGGTATAAAATTTTTTCTACTTATTAATTTTCAAGCGGTGTTGTCAATTTCTATGTTTAATTTGTTAAATAGCCGTAGGTATCCACTAAAAATAATTTATACGTTATCATGCATTTTAAAATGGACTGTTATTTGTTGAGATTTAATGTGTTTAAATAAATTTTACAAAAAATATAATTATTCTTCTTTTTTATCGTTTTAAATTTTGATACGATAACGTCTTGTAAATCGATGAACACCGGCTGCAAGCACGAAAAGTGTCACGTTCTGCCTGAGCCTGAGCGTGCAAGCGTGAGCGCGCAATAAGCGATAGAGAGGCACGATCGGGCCAAGCATTGGCTTGTGACACATTTATCTTTTCTCGTGTTACGTCATAATGTACTCTGTGGTTACGTCAGAGTTAGCAGTTCGAAATAATTCAGTGATAATAATTCAATTTAATTCAATTCATAAAAATAAGCAATTTTTCATCAATGTTTCTTCATGACGTTATCACGTAAAAAAAATATCCGTACCCGGAAACCGACTTTACAGACAACCAATTTTTAATAAAAAAATTATGTTGCATTATTTTTGTTTTAGACTTTTTAACCGTCTTCAAAAAAGGAGGTTTTCAGTTCGAGTGTATTTTTAATGTCCTACTTGAAACGTCAGAACTTTTTACTGGGTGGACCGATTTCGATAATTCTTTTTTTAATCGACCACTTGTCATGTGGTAAATTTGATTGAGATCTGCTAAGTGATTTTTGAGTTATCTCTAATAATGTTTATTTACTTGACTATTTTTTCGTGTACCTACGTTGTTTCAATTTTTTAATTTTGATAACTTGATTTTTATTTGAACACACTTATTAACGTTTCATTTTGTGTATCTTTCAGAAAGAGACAATTGCGTTGCTTGTGTTGCTCCGTTACCGCTGCTACAGCCCCCTGCACCAGCGCCCCACTAACTATGTAGGAGTAGAAGGAATCACAAAGCAATAATCAAATGTACCGATAGATGGCACTGCAAAGCGAAACATTCATTTTCAGTGTTTCCAGTTTCAAAAATATAGTTTGACCCACACACTGTTAATTTTTAAATAATGTAATTTTTTTTCTGTTATTAATATAGTATAAACATGTTTTTGAAATAAATATATATTTTTAGTTTTATGTAAAAACATAGTAGCTTTTTCTGTTAAATGTTATCTTTAAATGCGTACACTGATATAAGGTTCAATAACTACAATTTTTTTTGTAATTCATGAAGTATAAACTTTTGTTTTAAATTACCCAAATCTAGTCACACCAATAAGTCATGTAGATTTATTTGTAGATATAAATATAGTTTAATTAATAGAATAAGATAATAAAGCAATTTAAATGAATTTAATTCATAATAAATATAACGTATAGATTACTGTAATGATTAAAGTCTTTTTTGTGTATTTTTATTTAAATGTAAACTTGAATTTTAATGTAAAAATTTTATGTGTAAGGATAATTTGGTAATAGTTGAGAATTTTGAACACTTCTTATGTTCCACACATATTATTCCATATCTTCTGACAGAAAAATACAATTAATGTATATAAATAGTTAAATACTAACCTACCGCAGTTAGAATGCGTTCTTGACTTGTCAAATGCAAATGTTTATGAATATCTTTGATTGATATTTGATGATTATGATTTTTTTAGCATTTTATTTAATATTATTTTTTTTCTGTAAGATAGATTTTAATGTAATTTATACTAGTAATGTTAAAAAGTGTAAAGCAAATAATCATCATGACGTAATAGGTATCAAAATAAAAATATTAGTATTTAAATTTATAATTTCAGTCTTCAATACATATCATAACTTTCTAGTCTACTGTATGATTTATAAATAGTATTTATTATAATTGTAAAGTAAATGTATTAGCAGCACAATTATTACACAACAAATAAATAAAATATATGATAAAATAACTGTTTCCTTTTTTCTCTTGAATAAAATAAAATGTCTGAAATATTTATTACAAAGACCAAATCAGTGACATTAAAAAATAAATATGATAAAATAATTACTAAATAAACTTTGCTTTCCATCAACGATAGTGTTTTACCCAATACCATCAACAAAAAACAAAAGAATTATCCTCTCTGCCTATGATTTTTAATTATTCATATTTGTATTAACAAATCCAAAGTATATTATTTAATGACACAATTTACATAAAATAATCTCCGATTCAATTAATGTTATTTTACTAGTATTGATATTACATTCGTTATAAATTTCGTTACAGTAATTGAATTATTATTTCGATGAAATGTTTGCTTAGAGCAAATATATTCGGTTCGGCTACTTAATGACTATATTTGATTAATACAATAATTTTTACTTTAAAATTATGCTTGGATGAAATAATTATTAGTAATCAAAATTATTCTTACTGAAAATAATTATTTATTACCCTGCGAATTGTAAAAGTACTAAAACTTATTGAAAGCCTATATTTCCAAAGTAAATTACTATTGATTAAGGCCAATAAAAATGCCCTCTAGTGGTATTGTTAGACACTACACTGTTCGATTTAACCATTGAGGTGAGATATTATATCATTGGATTTAACACTCTTACATATGTCAATGTGTAAGAGCGTTAAATTGTTTAGCATTGTAACACAGGGACCCTCTGTGTTAGTAAATAGAAAATAACTTAATTGTAAGCATTTTCGAACGGTGCTTCTAATAATTAGGAATGTTAAATTAAAAAAGCCTTTTTTTCATAAATTTAAAAAAGTTTATTCATATAATTAATAAAAGCTGTTTTGCTTATCCGCCAGCCCGCAGTGGAGCAGCGTGGTGGGTTAAGTTCCAACCCTTCTCCTAAATGGAAAAAGAGACCTATGTCTAGCAGTGGAATGTTAGAGTTTGAATGCATAATGCGTTTTTGCTAAAACAGCAGATATTTTAATATAACAAAACGTTATAAAAGCAAATCTTTTAAACTCTTTTTTCATATCTATTAAGCCACACAACGTTATTATTATAATGAAATTCCTAAAATTTTACAAGTTTTATTTTAAAAAAAATAATTTTTAACAAAAACAAAAACCGACTTCAAAAAGGAAACTAAAAAGTGAAAAATAAATTTACTTAGTACAAAGTAATTCGTATTTTGATTTAGTTAATCAGAAATGATTAAATAAATATTTTATAATTTTGAAGTCGGTGCCAAGTAAAACAATAACTACTCTAGTATCTACTCGTAAGTTGTATTCAGTTTTCTTTCATAATTTGTTTCATTGACTATTAGGTTGAATACTGTGATTATTCTGTTATTGTTTTGACATATCTAATAATATTTTTTGTACTTGTTTGTTGTGTGTGTGTTGTTTGTATCTGTTATTGTAGCCAGGTTGTTGTAGTATTTACTTGGCACCAACTTCAAAATTATAAAATATTTATTTAATCATTTCTGATTAACTAAATCAAAATACGAATTACTTTGTACTAAGTAAATTTATTTTTCACTTTTTAGTTTCCTTTTTGAAGTCGGTTTTTGTTTTTGTTAAAAATTATTTTATTTTACAATTTTTAGTGATGGGTAGACCTAACAAGGATGCTTTTTCTCTTATGTCGGGGGTTCGGAAACATACACAATACACAAGCACAAACACCCAGATCATGACAAACATCTATATGGCCAATACAAATGTCTGTCGTACGCGGGGATAGAACCCACTAACGCCAGCGCAACAGCCGGTGCTGTGACCGCTGCGCTAACGCGTCGACATACTATGAGTAAAGTTCGCTATCAGGGTACGTAATAACAACCGGGACTGACAGTCTAGCGTGTAGCGAGGCTAGGTTGGGAGAACCACAAGGATTAACAACTAGACTGAAAATAAATATTTGTATAAACATAAATATCCACTCCGAGCGGGAATAGAACCCGCGACCGTCGGTGTTTAGGCGCCGCCGACACGGCACATGCACCATTATATCAAAGCGGTCGTCAAACAGCAAAAGGTAACTGCTGTAAATTGTTGAGAAATTCCCTCGAGTGTTTATGGGCTCCATCATCAAACCTGGTCCTGCGACACAGATGATCACACAGCAGGTAATTGCTATAAATCGTTGAAAAGTTCCCTCGACTATCTTTCGTCTCCGTCATCAGACTTTAATGGCACTTGTAACTCATATAGGTGCAAAGTTCTCATCAATAGAAACGAATTAAGTTCAAACAGCAGGTAATTGCTATAAATCGTTGAAAAGTTCCCTCGACTATCTTTCGTCTCCATCATCAGTCTTTAATGGCACTTGTAACTCATATAGGTGCAAAGTTCTCATCAATAGAAACGAATTAAGTTCAAACAGCAGGTAATTGCTATAAATCGTTCAAAAGTTCCCTCGAATATCTTTCGTCTCCATCATCAGACTGTAATGGCACTTGTAACTCATATAGGTGCAAAGTTCTAATCAATAGAAACGAATTGAGTTCAAACAGCAGGTAATTGCTATAAATCGTTGAAAAGTACCCTCGACTATCTTTCGTCTCCATCATCAGACTTTAATTGCACTTGTAACTCATATAGGTGCAAAGTTCTAATCAGTAGAAACGAATTAAGTTCAAACAGCAGGTAATTTCTATAAGTCGTTGAAGAGTACCCTCGACTATCTTTCGTCTCCATCATCAGACTGAAATGGCACTTATAACTCATATATATGCAAAGTTTTCATCAATAGAAACGAATTAAGTTCAAACAGCAGGTAATTGCTATAAATCGTTAAAGAGTTCCCTCGACTAATTTTTGTCTCCATCATCAGACTGTAATGGCACTTATAACTCTTACGGGTGCAAAGTTCTCATCAATAGAAACGAATTAAGTTCAAAAAGAAGGTAATTGCTATAAATTGTTGAAGAGTTCCCTCGACTATCTTTCTTCTCCATCATCAGATCGACTCCAGACCTTTATTAAATAGTAGTGCTTTATAGTGCTTAATGAAAACATGATTAAATTTACTAGTCACCCTTACGATTTTTGAAAGTTTCCCTCGATTTCTCTGGGATCCCATCATCAGATCCTGGTTCCCTTATCATGGTACCAAACTATGAATACCTCCTTTCGAACAAAAAAAGAATTATTGAAATCGGTTCATAAACGAAGAAGTTATCTCCGAACATACATAAAAAAAAAATATATATATACGGTCGAATTGAGTAACCTCCTCCTTTTTTTTGAAGTCGGTTAAAAATAGAATTTGTGAAACGTAGAGCTTATGAAATGAGCTATTGAGCTATAGACGACATAATTTTTAAGCTGACAACATTGATGAAGGTGTCAACTGTCAAAATTGAAACATTCAGTAAACGTCAGGTAGTTTTGTCTATTCCTTTTCCTGATAAAATATTGTCTTGGTAGGTTGGTTTCTGTTGATCAAAATCTATTTTCATCTAAGTAATTATAAAAGTTTTAACTAAAAATGTCAGTGTCATGCGATTTTCAAATGCGCGCTGACTATTGCTGTGTTTATTTCAGGGTTTTTGTGAAAATTCTCAGTACAACAAATAATAACCTAAGTTTTTCGTTTGTGACATAAAGCCGCTCTGTGTTTCAGTAACAGAAATGGGTCGTTATTCTCGGGAACCTGATAATCCAACCAAGTCATGCAAGGCTCGTGGCTCGAACCTGCGTGTTCATTTCAAGGTAAGTTTTAATTAACCACTCTATCATCCGCATGGACTGTTTACGCGTACTAGTATCTGGACTCATGTCATATTTACTTACAGAACACATATGAGACTGCTATGGCTATCAAGAAGTTGACCTTGCGCCGTGCCGTACGCTACCTCAAAAACGTTGTAGACCAGAAGGAATGCATACCTTTCCGTCGCTTCAACGGCGGTGTCGGTAGATGCGCACAGGCCAAGCAGTTTGGAACTACACAAGGTCGTTGGCCTAAAAAATCCGCTGAATTCCTACTGCAACTCCTGAGGAACGCAGAATCGAACGCGGATCTCAAAGGCTTGGATGTTGACAGGCTTGTCATTGAACACATTCAGGTCAGTTCAGATTTTATTTTATTCAAAACGAATGTTACTCCTATTTTCTATGCACAAAAATATCTAAGGTGTATTTAAAAAGTTATAATTACTGAATACTTTACATAATTGGCCTCAAATTTATGGGGTTTAAATGGGGGTGAGGGGGTATAGGGTGGTGGGAAGGGTGGCTTTATTTACCTAAATCTCAAACTATTAAGTTTCATGAGATCTGTGCTATTATTTTAATTAACCGTGAAGTTTTTATATATCCATTACATATCTTTCCTCGTTCCCTCAATGATGAGGATCACGACCACGAATGATAATCATATATGACTAATTTCATCATTTTTTTTTTGCAATTGTCTGTTATACAAAATTTGCTCTAACAAAAATAAAGGTCGTAAGGAATAAAACATGCAACCAAACTGCCGTACTTAGGTAAAGTATTTTAGGACAAATAATAATTGGCTTTTGTATGATTTTGACACTGTTACATTTCTCTTATAAATTGTCACAGTAAATTATATTATTAAACCAATGATACTATTATAATACCATAAATTTAGTTTAAATTAATTAAAACTTCAAACTCTTTACCGCCTTTTACTTAATTCTAACAAAATTTCAGGGGCAGTGATTAGATATTAGCTTTTATTAGAGTTTGACGATTATGGTTCTCAAAAATGTTATATACAAACTGTACCTGCTATCTATGTGCTTGTTTTCCCTTCCATTACTTAATATGTATAAAATACGTTGCTAGCTTAACATGACCTGTGCATTCAAAGATTTGTTTAAATTTTAAGACCAACGTTTTTTTTCTGATTGTGAAATAAGACTAAGGCTCACAACAAATACTCACAATACAATTAAACAGGTCATAGTTTCAAAACACCAATATTCCTAAAAAGTTTTTATGTAGTATATAGCCATTGTGTGGTTTCATATAATATATAGTATTTAGTCAGTTTTAATTTAAATTATTTAATAAATTTATGTCAGTTGTTTCTGAAATTATTAAGAGCGAGTGTGCTGTTTTGCATATTCGTCCCTATTTGAATACCACTGTACGTCAAATTAACTTTTTTATTTGCATTATTAAAACACAAAATGTAGTTACAAAAGTAAAACATAGTGAAAGGTATAATCTGGGGGCAATGGATAGTTATAAAAAGATATTGCTGAAGAGTTTGGTGTTATACCATAAACATTGTTGATAATTTTGAAGAATAATCAATGCTTCGCTAAAAACAAAGTTTGGAGGCTTTTCAAATTATAATTTGAGACTAGAGACTGAATCTCGCTCAATAATTATTTGATACTCAAATCAATAACTATCGAGTGTCAAGTTGGGAGTAAGTTACGAAAAGCATGATCGGGCGAGGCGAACGGAGCATTAGAAAGAGGTGTGAGCACACATTTTCTTTCTCTCTTTCTCTCATAGCCAGTTATGTTTCGTATATCTACGGCACAGTGCAGACCTATTGTGCAGGCATATTGCTAAAGAAGTTTTACTTCGGTCATGTGGTCTAAAGCATACTCATTTTTAAGACAGTACCTGGGTGACCGAGCTTTGCTCGGTATTTTTATACTTGATTTACTAATCAAGTTTTTTGGAAATCATATTTAAATATGAATTACATATTTATTAAATATGGATACTATTTTTTTTACCGACAATGATAAAAAATATAAATAAATATAAAAAATCAAAAATAATAATAATAATAATGATAAAATAAGATTAATATTTTTCGATTTTACATACATTATTAAAAATAACGCGTACAGTTAAAAAAAAAAAGAAAAAAATAGTAATCGACCGAGGATTTGAACCGTAGTCTTTTTGGACGATCGCGACCGGCCGATTTCCCACCTGAGCTATTACAAATTTACTGACAAGAGTGAAATTTACCTTCTTATTAGAACAATATTTTTTTCATTGTCTAAAAACTGGGATATAACGACATTTTCTAAAAATGAATCCTAGCTAGATTTATTTATCTCCCCCGAAATCCCCTATATACTAAATTTTATGAAAATCGTTGGAGCCGTTTTCGAGATTCAGATTATATATATACATATATATATACAAGAATTGCTCGTTTAATAGTATAAGATTTATTTTGGTTTACACTGGTTTTGGTTGATGTTTTATTATTATTATTTATATTATTTCAGTGATTTGTATAGGTATTGTTTTGTACTCGACAGACATATGAAGACTTTTATTTTCATGCCAAGTCTGTTAGTCTTTTTTATAATGGACTTTTCTCTACAAGAAGCATTTTTATATAACTTCTATAATCCAAAGATACATAACTTCAATTTTAATGAAGCTTAACATATCTGTGTTATTTTAATAGAGTATTTAATTAAAATACTGATGATAATTATAAATGAAACGGTAATATTTGAGCTGTGCCTTTTTTGCTTGACAGGGTATAATCACATTGTACACACTGTTTTCTAAAGGCAGAAATTAACTGTAACAGACATCATCGAGAGTAACCTTTTTTGAGATTATTCTATTGTTTTGTTACTTACACTTATTTAAGTTGGTTTGTTATTTTTTACTTCGTGACTTTGTCTTCCAAATTTGTTTTAGTAGCACAAATATTGAATTAAATATTAAAAAAATGAAAATATTTAAGTTCAATTTTTCTCTTTCAAATCTGTAGATTAAGCGAAAGTAAAGAAAGTAAAAAGATAAAAGGTTTGCTGACAGAAAGTAAACCGAATGACTCAATTTGTAAAAAAATAAAAATTAATGACGTCTAAAAAGTTAATATAGAAAAAAAAAAAATTAAAACTGATAAAAATATAACAAATTAAAATAAATTACTAACTAAAACATGCTAAATACAAAATAACAATCATGAGTTAGGCTGAATACAGAGATAGATATTATTAAAAAAAAAAGAGTGTGCTTTAGACTACAAGATTGAGTAAGACTGTTCCACTGTATCTCAGATATACAAAACGTAACTGGCTATGAGAGAAACTGACTATGAGAGAAAGAAAGAAAATGTGTGTTCACACCTCTCTTGCTCCGTTCGCCTCGATCGATCACACTTTTCGTAACGCTCTCGTCACGCATTACTCCCTAAGTCAAGCATGCATTAAGAAGTTTTCAATGACAATTATAAAAATAAAAAGAATTGTAAAAGTTATATGACATTATATAAATTAAGAATGGGGTGTGATACTTTATTTGTAATGAATAATAAGCTAAATAATAGCTTAGATGCATTTCTGGGAATGTATTAGAATATAAACATTAGTTTAACGTAACATTTTACATACTGAATTTTGTACAAAGCTTTTATGTGTTACGGCCTGTTGACTTGTTGAGCCAGTTTTGGATAAAGGTGATAATGCAAATAAGTTACGATTAAGCTTTAAGAGCAGGAGGTAGAATTAAGCCATTAGGAACTGTTTTGCCTCAATTAGATACTTATTTGCGATTAGAAATATCTCATTAATACAGTGGAAGCGGTGGTGAAAAAGAGTAATGCATCAAAAACTTATCTGTTAGATATCACCACCTGTCAAATAGTATTATTATCCATAGGCCCTTAGTGCACAAAGCTTCTTTATTAGTGTTAGTGATATTTAGTATTTAAAATTGTTTATAAATAAAACAATTACATTTTTCAATTAATAAGAGTGAGTGCATCACATCCTGCTGTCAAAAAAAAATTTTTTTTTTGTTCTACACATCAGTATATCTACTGATACTCTTTGATATTATATTGGTACTCATATATCGTTGCATATAAAAATATATATAATATAGTAATGAATAATAAAAAACACTTGACTTTCCAGGTAAACCGCGCCCCCTGTCTCCGCAGGCGTACATACCGCGCTCACGGTCGTATCAACCCTTACATGTCGTCGCCCTGCCACATCGAGGTCTGCCTCAGTGAGCGAGAGGACACAGTCGCCAGAGCCGCTCCAACTGACGACGCGCCCGCTAAGAAGAAGCTGTCCAAAAAGAAACTGGCTCGCCAGAAGGAGAAGATGATGAGGGAATAGAATTTTAAGGGTTAATAAATGACTTACAGTAATGTTTTGTTTTTTTTTTCCTTTTATCTTTTTTTACAACTAGGTTTGCAAAAAAGCATACGGCACGTCTGATGGTCAGCGAGTACCGTAATTTATAAATGCCTGCAATACTAGAAGCATATGAAGCTCGTTGCCGATTCCTACTCCCATTGCTAACCGACGTCAAGAAAGGAGGATACTCAACTCGACCGTATATACGTATCTTAAAACTATATATCGATTCTTAATCTTTTAGAATATACTTTTGGATCAGCGCGTGTAGGTAGAGATTAGGGTTGCTATTCCTAACTAATATCCACTCTCAAATCGCCCTCTTTTGGGTCTGCGGACAAGAGACTAGTACACAGCGCACTTTTCCTTTCGTAACTCTATCAAGTTTTTTTAAATCTCGGTAAAGCTTTAGATTAGGTAAAACCGAATTTCGGAACCGTGGGGGGATGGGGGGGGGAGAGGGTGGGGAACGCTACCCCTGGTACCACTGTCACACCTCTGAACCCCATGGTTATGGAGATATCCATGGTTAAAGTTTTGAGGTTAGAAGAAGAATTTCGAAAGTTAGAGGAACGCTTGGCTCTGGCGCTGCGGGAAGTGCAGCCCTTCCGCCCTTGTAGGACAGACTCAAAACTTTAACCATGGATATCTCCATAACCATGGGGTTTTGAGGTGTGACAGTGTTACCTTGTATAGATTCCCCTACACCCTCCACCCTCCACACCCAAAAACCCCATAATTCGGTTTTTCTAATTCGGTTTTATCTAATCTAGATCTTAGCCTAAATCTCAAATTAAATTTGAAATAACCGACATCAGTTAAAGTAATTGACACAAATATGTTCCTTACTAAATTACTGTAAAAAAAAACTTGAGAAATCAGATGAATGTCATAAATATACTTATGTACCTATTTTTGTTTTATCACTTAATACTTTTTGGTTTACTATTACATTTTATCGAATATAATTCTTTACGAACTGCACTTAACGTTTTTTGTAAACAATAATTTGATTCTGCTACTTTCGTAGCATTTGTACTTGCTTCATCTCGTTTTCTTTTTGATAATCTTATTTGATGTCGAAGTAGTTCGTTCTCCTTTTCAATTACTTTTGATCTTTCATATAAATGATACATTTGTCCTGTTAACACGAAATTTCACAATTTTCTATTCGATTCCTTAATCCGACAAGCTTTTAATTTTGTTTCGTGTATTAGTTTCTTTAATTTTAAATTCTTTTCCTTCAATTCAATAGCTCTTGACATTTCCTGGTGTTGTTTGTTTGTAGCGTCTTGGAGGTCCCTTTGAAGGCGATAATTTTCTTCGAGAATATTGTTTAAGCTAGTAGCAAAGCTGTTTACATCATCTAATTTCGATTTTAACGTTTGCTGTTTCATAATACACTGGAAATTTTAATAATTAAATCAAAATGTCGGTATTGAATTCAGGTTGTCAAAAAAATGTCACAGTTTGTTATTAATCAAAAATTTTCCTATACATAAAATGTTACTTTACAATATTAATGAGAACTTCTTTAAATAGCTTCTGAATTTGCGTGCTGTCTAATCCATAGGTTAAGAGGGTTTGGAATTTTGTTTTCTTGTAAAAAGGTAGGGTAGGTAGTCCATAAAAGGTTGGGAACCTATGGTATAATCTATTCAACATTCATAAAAGAGAAGTTTTTTAAGTTGTTTAGTCTATTAATTGATCGTTATGAGTATCAATGAAGGTACCTGAATTGCAAAGGTGGCACTTGAAAACTAACACCAGTTGACACAAGTTTTTGATTTATATTTCACGTTAATAGCATCTGAAGTGATATTTAAATGAGCCTGTAGTATAGACTTAACGCTCTCGAAAACGAACATAGGTACCTACTGACTAGTCTGTTGGCACAGTTTGCAGTGACTCTTATTTATGTTCCAGGGGTTGTGGAGAAAAATTATCATAATATGCTTGCAATAAATGTAAGGTGCCTATTTAAATTGACAAGAATTAATATTTCGAATAATTGTGTTGAACGTGACCATTTCTTTAGAAGAAAAAATTTGTATTGTGAGCTATCCTTAAAATACAGATATATGCTTTTGTGGGTTGTTTTGTTATAATTATAATATATAAAGATATATATATCTTAGGAAAGGCAGGCTTTTTCTATGAAATCTGCCGAATCTCTAAATTAGGCGGCATTAAACAATTGTTGTCATAATTTAAACAACTTACAAATGCTAACAATATAAACTCTTCAATATGTCTATTACTGAATTCCACATGAAAATATCTTCAGTAATTTTTGAGTTTACCCACTGCAAACACATGCAGACACAGATGGGGCGGGGAACTTTGCTTTATATGAAGTGATTATAAAATCTGCTAAATAAGTTCGACCCTTCTGTTTTTAGTTTGTTCTAGCAAAATTCACGCAATAAAATGCCCCTCATTGTATACTGTGGTACTAATATTTTAGCAACTGCTAGTAGAAACTAGCCTTTATACAGTACAAAGTCGGTAATATATATTACAACTTGTGTCATATTCAGTAGTATAACACTACTGTCTACTAGTATTACACGAAGCGTCTCAACAATCGCACGTATGTACGCGCGCGCGACCGCCCTCATCTGCGCGTACGCGCTCGTCGCTAACATTGTTGCAATACCTGCGCCGCCTAGAAGATCGGAAAAAAGAGGTATTGTTACATTTATTATGAAGAAAAAATATTTATTTATTGATTACATAATATTTAATAATAAAAGCGGAACTTTAACCATTTCTGTTCTGTTGACCTTTGTCTATTAATTATTTCAATTCCATTTCAATAAAAACATCTGTTTCTAAGCTGCATATTCCATGAATAATAAAAAAAAACTTACAAATTAATCGACACAAAAATATAATCTTTACAAAAAATGTGTTGCATTGTATTATCGGATGTTATTGTGTTTTATATCGCGTTTATTATAGCTGAGCGGAATTCGTCAAAACATTCATAATTATGTCTTTGATTTAAAAATAAATTTTAGGTTTACACAGCCGAGCATGGAGCACTATTTAACATCAAAATAGAAAATTCAAGTTGTTATAGAAAATTCAATACGATATTTTTAAAGAAATTAGAATTCATCTCACCTTGTACCGATAAAATATAAAGATATAAACGTAAATATATATTTTAATGTAAAGATTGTTTAGATTACAAAAAAAAAACAACATAGGTACTTAAATGGTAACGAAAAAACCGTCGACTAACCTATATAAAAAAAGCGTAGTAAGTGAAAACGCATTATTAGATATAACTCAAAAAGTAGTTGTTAGATCTCAAATAAATTTAAATGGGAACAAATGACACACACCATTTTTCGATTAAAAAAAATTGTCGAAATCGGTCCACCCAGTCAAAAGTTCTGAAGTCGCATACATAATATATATATATATACAGTCGAATTGAGAACTTCCTCCTTTTTGGAAGTCGGTTAAAAAAATCTTACCTATCATATTAAAGTAATTAGGTAAAGACGCTCTCATTAGCTATATATTTTTTTTATAAAGATTGTAATTTATTGATAATTTTGAATTTATTGGTTATTTAAACTTAAAACTTTAATTTTGCGTGTTTTTTTTTATCATTGATATACATCCACGGGCTTATGAACCCATGTCCTTTTTTATTCTAAAAACATGCAATTTTTATTTTTATTTTTTTCTATTTCAAGGTAGGCGTTACTCAGCAACATCGCTGTTCAAGTTAGACTATGTTTTTAATGTCTCCAAAAGAGACGTGAGTCCACCGACCGGTTCTTAATCTAATGTATGGTACAATTTGTTTTTTTTTTGTATTATTATTTCCTTATAATACTATACTTATATCTAGCTTAATCTAATTATTTACATGCGTAATCTTTTCTTAAAAATATATTTTTTAATATTATCTATATTACCACCAACTTACTCCTCCCAAGCACAACAAGTCTTTTGTTACATAAGACATGTAAGTTGTACATAACATATTCTGATAATTATTATAGTTTTTTTAAAAAAAATATTGTTTATTATAAATAGTATAATAATATAAATAAAATAAAAAAAAAACAATCATATGGACATTATAACTTAGTTACTTATTAAATATGTTTGTAAAATTATTCTTGTATTTCAAACGAATTTCTACCCATAAAACAATAGTTTTATGGGTAGAAATTCTTTTACTTCTAAAAGACATCAAGTTATAGTAATAATAAATAAATAATAAATCTAGTTATAAATTCTACTATATACGTTACGTAGGCACAGCTAACTGGTTCAAGACCCTCCACATTACGTATATAGATCATTGACACCAAAACAGTACCGGGCCGCGGCATCTTTGATGGAGCTGACCCACATCCCTGACACTCCCACCCTATTTGAAACACGCTTAAATGTACTCAAACGATATTATCTACGTGTTTTAGTTACTTTTTTTAAAAAATATAAAACACTTATTATATTCTTTTGGATTCATAGTCATTTAGATTTTTGTAGTTATTTTTGTAGTTATTTTTGTAAAAGTTTTTATAAATTTATTTTCGAGGCTATCGAAGCTTCATTTTCATAAATACTTTGTAAAGAACGACTATGCGCTGTAGGT
This sequence comes from Melitaea cinxia, assembly GCF_905220565.1. Lineage (NCBI taxonomy): Eukaryota > Metazoa > Arthropoda > Insecta > Lepidoptera > Nymphalidae > Melitaea > Melitaea cinxia. Next base: position 3,283,117 of record NC_059406.1, read on the forward strand.
TTTTTTTTTTTTTAAGTAGCACTTTATTGCTACGGAAGACGAGTTGGCGCAACGGTCACAGCACTGGTATGTGGCTGTTGCGCTAACCCAGCAGTGGGATATTACAGGCTGAAGCGTAACTACAATTTATTGCTATTTGCTCGTTGAATCTGTTATATTTTTAGGAGGCTGCTTACATAGCTTCAGGATAAGTATTGTTTTTTGTTAAGTTTTGTTATTTTGACGTGACAACGTCTAATAAATCGATGAACGACGTCTGCATGCACGAAAAAAGGATGACTCATTGTCCCATTACTCTCATCGTACGCTTGCGCCGCATCTATCTCCCACTCGATTGGCCTATGCAATTATGCATCCGAGAAGATGTTTTGTTATGACGTTGTCACGTTAAACTATCGTCCGTAAACCAACTTTACAGACAACCAGATTTTTTTATGTAAATTTATGTAGTTATGAATATGTAGAAAAACAATCATAAAGGTAAAACACCTATCGTATAAGGTAATCTGTTTTTTTTTTTAATGTAACTAACGAACAATTTGTTTTTGGCGAATCATCATATTTACTTCATCACATAACTGTAGATATGGTAGTGAAGTTATAGCCAATTGCCATACAACTTATTTAACATAAATAGCTATTATAGTTATAAATCAAATCGCCTCTTAGAATAACGCTGTGATTTGGCTTATGCGAAATGGACTTGCGCAGGTATAGTTCTATTAGTGTTATTGAAATCCTATAAAAATGTTCTTTTTTTTAAATAGAAATATATGAATTAATTTTTAATTAAGATATTTTATATTGTTATTGATAGCTATAATGATATAAATAAATTCGAGCGGGCATCTTGACCGTCCTCAAGAGCGTGAACGTGATCACAGGTCAGTGAACATTCATTTGTAGTACCAATTGGATTATGACATTCGTATATTATGGAACATTAAAATAGGTAGGTCTATTTTAATGTGCCAATATATATCGGAAATGTAAATATTACATGACTGATTAAATACTTCATTCAAATGAATTTATCTAATACTATTAAACGAGCAATTCTTGTATACCTATATATATATTAGAGATGCCACGAATAGTAATTTGGCCGAATACCGAATACCGAATGTTCGGCGAGGCTCTTGGCCGAAGCGCCGAACATTCGGCAGCCGAATATTCGGCCACACTTAGTACTTTTCGCGGGCGACAAGACACAACTCGTCACCGTACGAGTTTAAACTTGCATCGCTGAAGTAATACCTACTTCACGGTCGTGTTACAACCTGCTTTATTTGTTGGTCGTTGGTGCATCGTACGTACTGTATACCTACTAAAATATAACATTTAATGTTATTGATTACCATAAGAAATATCACCGTTGATTCGAGTAAAGTTAAATGAATCCAATTATAAGAAATCGCCTATTTGGAACTTTTATGAAATTTATAATGAAGACAATAAACTGGCAGTTTGTTTGTTGTGTTTGTTTCTTACCAATGGTAGATTTTAAATATTAATTTGTTAGTTCTTTTTTTGGTTAAATAAATATCTTTGTGAGTAATATTTTGAGTTTTTTCATAATTTATTTGGTAATCCTTACTGTATTTTATCATAAATAAGGAAGTAAATCTTTTTATCACGATTTCACGCCCAAACTGCTGAACCGATTTTAATAAAATTTGGTACACAGATACTCTAGAGCCTTAGAAAGGACATGGGCTATAATTTACGCGAAGTCGCGGAAAAACAGTTCGTAGGAAATAAAAAAATTGCTATTCGGTATTCGGTCGAATATGGGTAACATATTCGACCGAATACCGAATAGCGAAAATAAGAGGTCGAATAGCCGAATACCGAATAGTTGCCGAATATTCGTGGCATCTCTAATATATATACTCCAAATATATAGGCTCAAACGATTTTCATGAAATTTAGTATGCAGGGGATTTCGGAGGCTATAAATGGGTATAGCTAGGATTCATTTTTAGAAAATGTTGTTTTATTCCTGTTTTTAGGCAATGGCTACAACATCGTTAGAATACGAAGGTAAATTTCGCAATTGTCAATAAAGTTGTAATAGCTCAGGTAGGAAATCGGCCAGTCGCGATCTACCGAGAAGACCAAGTTCAAATTCCCATATCTCCAGATCGATTATTTTTTCCTTTTTTTTCTAATTGCATTCATGATTTTTTATTTAAATAACCAGTTCATATTTTTTATTATCATGTCAGTACAATCTGAAAATATTATTCATATTTTTTTAACATGTAATTCGTATTTAAATATGATTTCTAAAAAAATACGATTTACTAAAAATACCGAGCTAAGCTCGGTCACCCAGGTACTCTATATATTACTCGTAATACGTGAAGCAAAAACTGTACTCGTTTTTACAAAATTGCGCGGACGGAGGAGTATGAAATTTTGCACACTTGTATTACAACTTTTGGAGTAATCTTTGATAATGCGTACCTATTTGCTTGACTATTTTTTCGTCTACCTACGCTGTATTACTTGTCGGTATAATTGAAGTCGGTTTTTCTTCGTTTGCCTGCAAACACAATTATTATCACAATTCGACTGTATTTTTAACCGACTTCCAAAAAAGGAGGAGGTTATCAATTCGACTGTGTTTTTTTTAATGTTTGTTACTTCAGAACTTTTGACTGGGTGGAGCGATTTCGACAAATATTCTTTTAATCGAAAGGTGATGTGTGTCATTTGGTCCCGTCAGTTGGTTTATTTGAGATCTAACAATAACTTTTCGAGTTATATATAATAATACGTTTTTACTTGACGCTTTTTTCGTCGATCTACGTTGTATTATATCGCATAGCTTTTTACTGGATGTACCGATTTTGATAATTCTTTTTTTGTTGGAAAAGGGATATCCTTAGTTTAGTACCACGATAATGAAACTAGGATCTGGTGATGGGATACCAGAGAAATCGAGGGAAACTCGAAAATCCGCAATAACTTTCTACTGGATGTACCGATTTGGATAATTCTTTTTTTGTTGGAAAGGGGATATCCCTAGTTTGGTACCATGATAAAGAAACAGGATCTGATGATGGGATCCCAGAGAAATCGATAAATTCTCGAAATTAAGTGTAGTAGCGCCATCTGTTGTCGAGTATTTGAACTTCATTCAGAACAACGATTAATTGGGTTGCATTTCGAAAGGCGCTGCGAGTAATTGCAGCATGTGTAGAAATAGCGCGTAAAATTCCAATTTCAATAAAGTCTTAAATTACATTTGTTACTATAATAAAGTTATTTAATTTTATGTATCTCTACAGTTATAGCTTATTTTATATTTTGGAGTTAAAGCGTCATAATTTTAGTTATTCAAATTAGTTCTGAAAACATTTTAAAACTGAAGTTTTTAAATTTCGCGCCTTACTACGTATGCTACAGCTGCAGAACCTATTGTTACGGTGGACGACAATGTCGAGAACATTCTAGAAGGTGTGAGAAAGAAAATATTCTCAAACTTTCTCGAATATCCTAGACCTATCCTAGCTCTGAATATATACCGGTGTCACCGGCCAGAGTTAGTTCGATTTGAACAGCAAAACAAGCGATTTAGCAACGAAAAGGAAAGAAGTTATTTAAAAAAAAAATTGGGATTGGAAATTTTTATCAATTACGAAGCCGGGGCGGGAAGCCAGTACTAAATACAAACTATTTTTCTTTCTTAAAATGCGATCTAACAGTTTATAAATACACCACATATAAATTTTCTAAACAGGTTAGTGTAATAGGTCGGATTCCTCGTGTTACGTCCAGCCCACCTACAAGTGATAAATTGTAACACTTCCTTACATTTATGTCTGCGATTATCTTTGGAGTATGTCAGTGAGGCGAGCGGTGACCGTTCGAATGCTTAGTCTCGTGGGAACGAACCCCAATAGCGTATGGTCTGTGTGTGGGTAGGGAAAGATTTCACACGTAATCTTAGCATAGTACCTACTTAGTCAAATCATATTAGAATACACTTATCTATAATATATAAATATTATAAGATGCTTTTTTTTTGTTTGAATGCGCTAATTTCAGGAACTACTACTGCTGAAAAATTATTTTTGTGTTATATAGCCCGTTTACCTAGGAAGGCTATAGGCTATATTATATTGTAGTACGTTTACCTTCAAACTAACGTATTTGAAACCGCGGGACAAAGCAAATATTGATTGGAGTTCTAAATAATAACATTTCAGCAAGTTTTTTTGTTTAATAAGGAGGTGAACAAGCATGAAGTAACTCCTGATGTTAAATACCTGCAACATTGATGGAATTGCGATGCTCCGGTCTTCAAAATTGGTAGTTGTGGTCACGTCCACACTGATTTACTTTCGTATTTTACCATTTTACGTAACATTAGCTAAATCTTTCGAGCTGTTTTATGGCACCGTTAAAAGTTAATTCATATCAATGAACGATGTTGAGACATCTGCAATTTTGATATGATCAGTATGCGCCCTATAGTTCTTATTCTAGCGGTACATTCTCCTACAGCTGCTACTTATCATAGCTAGTGGCTACAAATTCATTTGTTTATTTATTACTTGTTTAAACCAAATTGCAGTATAGGCTGTAGTGTAACGTACCATTGCTGGTCTTCGTTTTTCGAATGGAAGAGTTAGAGCTTAATGAACTACAATGCTCTACCGATGGTAAGCGGGTAATTTGTCTAACACGAGTAACGATCGCTATCACGTATCTATAATAACAACTGAGCCGAAAGCTTACGTGCTCTCCGTGGCACGATGATTAGATCTGCGAGTGCATATACTCAGACCCGAAACAAACTTTTTACAAATACACACTTGTTCCTTACTAAGACCATCATTAAACCCGTTGTCCGGAAAATTCTAAATTCAATTATTTTTTCTATACTTGAAGATACTTTAATCTCATTGGCATTGAGACGGTCTTACTTATAGAGTTGAAGACCCCAAGAAAAACAATCATTCGATTACACCTATAAATCTATGACAAATTATCCATTTTCCCAACGGCTCTTAAGTGAAAAATGGTAGTTTCACATCTACCTCCACCAGGAAGTCTCCTAACAATGTGACATTTGTATGTAGTGTTTATGATGACGTCCTACTGATTTATTGTTATCTAAATATAGTTGATGTGTTTTAAAGATAGGTTATAATTCTACAAATATATTTCTTATCCATATTAAATATGATATAATATAATAAAAATAATTATAATATAATTAAATATGAACGATGTAAAAAAAAACTGATTGCTGAATTCAGGAGGTGATTGTCAATATCAAAGCTAGAGGTAGCAATTTGTTCACAATTAAACTTAAAATAATATTTGACAAACATAAAATTATGATGGGGGACAAACCTAAATTTGATCATCTGAATTTTTTTTTCAAGAAAATTGAATTCGGAGATTATAGATTTAGCTTTAACTTTTTTCCTATTTTATATGTAGTCTCTTCTCCACACAAAGAAAAAGCTTTTTCTTCCCTAAATGTATGAGTTTTATAGGTTGCTCAAATATTTTAATTTGTGCGATATTTTTTTCTTTAGGATTATTAAACAAAATACGATTGCCAGTTTAAGTAAAATACGACGAAAAAATCTTTCAAATGGATAAATCACCCATTCCATTTACCAGACGAACAGGAACACAGAGGTCACTTCAAACATAAAAGCTTGTTAATAAAGCGAATACAAAGAAACAGAGTAATAGGAGACGAGGCGTAAATAAATAACGATATCAGAGCTAGGGGGAGACTCGTCTAATTTACATTTGATTAAAAGAATCAAGTGTTTTTTTATCATTTATGGAAGAAAGTAATACAGACAACATGAGCTCATGATGATGTGAAATAAATTGAGATTGATTAAAATTATATTACAATCAAATGAACAGACAAATTGTAATGTAACATTTATATCTATGTAAATAAAAGGCAATGTTCTGGCTGACACAACAACACCCAGTCCAGGATACTGTTTCGTTTAGGATAACAAAAGTCTAAATTACTGTAACTTCCAAACAAAATTTCGAAATTTATCTTCAGAGGGCGAAATAAGGAGTGAAAATTTGTATCGTTATTGAAGCCTTTTTATCTTTACTGAGTAAAATGTGGTATTTATACTGTAAATACAACAATCAAAAATGTTGAAAAAATGTTCGAATACGAAGAAATATAAATGTACAATTGTAGTAAAATAAATGTACAAGTGTAATAAAAATACACTTTTGTTTAAATTTGTAATTTGATGATATTTAAAAAAAATGTATAGCATTCAATAAACAACACTGTACAATGTACAACAATAACCAACAACAACAACAACTGTTCTGGTGTAGTAATGCGTGTAGGTGCCTAAAATATTGACGGTTTGCCGCTCGGGATCAATATTTGTATATATATGAAATATTTCTTTCCACCGTGCCTCGGAAAGTTCCTATCTACGTTAAGCTTTCACGTCGGTCCGGTTGTTATCATAAATACCTGATAGCGTTCTTTACTTATAGGGAACATATCCGCCAACACGCAGTGGAGCAGCGTGCTGGATTAAGCTTCAATCTTTCTCCTACATCCATGTAGTAAGAGGCCTATTCCCAGCACTGGGATGTTGTGGGCTGAATCGTAATCCTACACTGTACTGTCAATTTTTTAACCGACTTCCAAAAAAGGAGGAGGTTCTCAATTCGACTGTATTTTTTTTTTTTTTTTATGTATGTTAGTTACATCAGAACTTTTGACCGGGTGGACCGATTTCGACAAATTTTGTTATAATCGAAAGGTGGTGTGTGTCAATTGGTCCCATTTAAATTTATTTGAGATCTAACAACTACTTTTCAAGTTATATCTAATAATGCGTTTTTACTTGACGCTTTTTTCGTCGACCTACGTTGTATTATACCGCATAACTTTCTACTAGATGTACCGATTTTAATAATTCTTTTTTTGTTGGAAAGAGGATATCCCTAGTTTAGTACCATGATAAGGAAACCAGGATCTGATGATGGGATCCCAGAGCAATCGAGGGAAACTCTCGAAAATCCGCAATAACTTTTTACTGGGTATACCGATTTTGATAATTTTTAATTTAATCGAAAGCTGATGTTTATCATATGGTCACATATAAATTATATTGAGATCTGATAACTACTTTTTGATTAATCTTTGATAACGCGTAGTTACTTGACCATTTTTTCGTCGATCTACGTTGTATTACTCGTCGATGTAATTGAAGTCGGTTTTTTTTTCGTTTGCGAGCAAACACAATTATTTTACATCTGTATTATGTCGGATTATCGACAGAATTGAAATATGATACTCACATATTTGATTTATTTTCGCTATGATTCATTCATCTTAACTCATCGATAAAAAATCCGAGCCGGATCACTCACTCAAAACAATGTAAAGTCTAAGCATACAAACATCAAAATTTTTTTTCAGCTAATATTCACTCTTCAATTTGAGTGCTTGAGTTAACGTTACATAGCTCATAACATAACCCATATCTTTATCATCGTTCAATAAGAGAATAATAGCAGTTATATCATCTGTACATTTGCAGGAAGGTGTGAAAATAACATTGACATTGATAATTCTTCCTAGGTACCAGGAAGTCTCGGGTTCGATCGCCGTACGCCCTTCCTCGTCCGTATGTTGAACTCTGATAGGTCTTTACGCAATATCTATTTATAATACTACGATTATATGATATGAGAATCATAAAAGATTATGTTGATCATCGCGTTGATCTAACCATTTGAACAAACCTGTTTAAAATATCGTGTAAGTATTACAATGACAATTGAAACGTCGCCAGCATTGCGTATTTATTTGTACTTAGAAGGAAGTTTCAGCAGAGTTAGTGTATCAATTACTTAATTACTTACAATTTATACCTTTTACTAACATTGTTAGTATCATTATTATGATTTTCGTTATGAACCATTGATTTACTATTGTTACAAAGCTATAATAGCAAATTATACGTTGTTCTTTGTATATTGAATGAAATGCCTTCTTCTTTTATTGACCTTTTTCAATTTAGCCTGTAACATCCCACTGCTGGGCATAGGCCTCTTTCTCCAAGTAAGAGAAGGATAGGCTTAACCCAACAAACTGCTCCACTGCGGGTTGGTGGATATAGTCCCTACTATGAGTAACGATCGTTATAAGGAGACAAGGACAGACATTCTAACCGGAAAGATATAGAGATATATTTAATGTAATAACTAACATCATTTTATAAGAAAACATTTTTTTTTAATTAAGAAGGAAATCACGCAAATTTCTATTCTATGGTAAAGCAAAAACTTGCTCCGCTAACTAAAGTGCGGTAATGAGACTGCTTTATCTATTTCGTTGATCTCTTTTTTGTTTGCATCGAAACATTTATTAACGCTTTCTATATATATATATATATATATATATATATATATATATATATATATACTTTTTTAATTTTTTTTTTATTTTTATTTTTTTTTATATATATAAATGAATGTTCGTCTGTATGTCCTTTATAGAATCGTAAATTATGTTTTTGATCATGAAAAAAATCGTAGCTTTGCGCGCAGGGTAGGTACAGGTAGTAGGTATTCTTTTTTGTTTTTTTTAATATTTTTCTTTTTATATTTTTATTTTTATAAAACACACACACGGTCGTCTGTTCCAGTGGTAAGCACCTTAATGCTTGTGTTACAGGTAACAGCCGACTGTTATAACTATTGTATGGTATTTATTAAAGTTTTTTGTGTAGTTCAGTTTTTTGATTACCGTTAGGAAATGTTTTTATTACCATTGACCAATATGCAAAGCGGTTAGCAAATTTTACCTAGAACATTAAGTCATTTATAAAGTTTCATTATTTAATTCTTTTTACAGAGAAAGAAACGATGCCGCAGGAAAGAACGATCGTGATTAGAAGGGTACCCAATACATATCTCTACCCCTTTAGCTTGTGGCCTTTACCGAAATATCCTATTACAGGTATGTGATTGACAAAGTACATCGCATCATTCATTACCTTTGACTTCATTTACCTTGACCCTTTGATTTGAAACCAATCATACTTCATACTGAAACCGCCTTACTTTAGAAAATAAAATGACAAAGTTTTACGACCCTTTAAGTGGTTAGACCTTACATACGAGTTCCACATTTGAATAAATTAAGTACATGACATTGGCAGTAAAGTGTGAAGAACAAATTGATGTGAGTATAAAATTTTATTGTAATTTCATTTGTTACAGAGGACAGGACAAGTGAATACACATACAACGGTAAAACATTAAAGAAGATTAAGAAAGTCGAGAAAAACAAGAGATGAATTTGATTATTTACTTATAAGTGTCTAATATATTAAGTGGCAGACAGCGTAATGTGATAGGATTAATAAACTCATAAAAATTACTGATTAACATTGAAGACATTAACAATTTTTTTTAAATACTTTTTTATATTAATATAACAAAATTAGCTATTGTATGCTACAAAAATGTATCGTAATATTATGTATCTTTAATCTTAGTGCCATAGAAGCGATTTAAAGAAAAATGTAAAGTCTAGTGCTACATTTTTGTATTTACATAATAAAGGTAGTTTGTTTGTCTGTTTGTAAACAAACATTCGAATTACAATGTTATTTCGATCCATTACATAGATTCCTACATGAAGAGATAAGAAGAACTGCCTCTAAATCTAAAAGCGTCTATCAAAAGCCGTACGTACATAGGTAGCGCTGCGGTAACCAACAACAAATTGAAATTAAACTTTTGACAACAGATGGCGCTACTATCGTTGAAGGGTACATTTAAACTAAAGAAATTAAAAAAAATCGTAATAAAAATGGTTTCTACAATTATTAATATATTTGCGCTTCTAGGCGAATTTATTTACTTGTCTATATTCTATTTTGAACAGTTTTATAACTTACCTACTTTAGTCATAAAAAATATTACAGTTTCAATGAGTCGTTCAACTCACTGAAATTCATTTTAAATATGCTCACTCAGTATACTTAATTCCCTTCATAACAGCTAAGTTCATATCCTAGTTTATCAAGCCAGCTCCTTTCTGAAGAAATTTTCATATTTTATTGTTGTGTCTTATCGATGAACACTTTGTCAACTGATGTCCAATATAATACGGTTCTCCTTATCCCTACTTTCCATAGTTTGTAAATAACACATTTATTTTGACTTTATTTACAACGAATTATCTGTACACAACTATTTAGGTGTTATGTAGTAGTAATTTTTATACAGAATGCTGTAATTAATTGATAAGTGTAAATAAGTATTAAAGAAGGAAATTAAGAAATCATATTTTATTTTTTCTATCCCTATTAAAACTGAGCTGTAAACGCTTAACAGCAGTTAAAATTTTGAGGTTAATCTAACACACCAATTACTTTACTGATCAAAAGCGAAGGTTTTCCTTGCTTACCAAGTATGACGGGTAGATTAACAAAGGCAAACACGTACCTACCGTAAAAAAATGCTTAAAGAAATAACAATGGTGACTTGAACGAAACAAAAGACTTCCGAAAATATACCATTCCTTTTACGTAAAAATATTTCTAAAACAATCATAATACTTAAAGTAAAAAATATTATTTTCTTTACTTATATATTCTTAGTAAGAGGAAAAAATAAAATTTGACATTTAAACTTAACTTTTTTTGTATTTGCTTGTATAATTATTATATAATAATAATAATAATATTATTTTAATTATAATTGCAATATTATGTTCACAAGATGATTCTATCATTTGCAAAGTACTATTTTTGTATAACTTTCCGATTTTGATAATTTTTTTCTATTGTGCATAAACCAACAGACATAAAACAGGGGGTTGTTCATTGTTCACCTACTGAGTAATATTAAATCTATTTACTGAATTGATAAATGAATGGAGAGAAATATGGATTATTATATTGAGAGATTTTTTTTAATTTGCTAAAGCAGTAAAGAAGCCGAATTTGTTTTATTTAATTTTGAAAGAAAATTATTTTTAATTTAGAGATAAAAATATGTTGTAAGTATTGAAGTGGGTAATGGTTCATTTAAGGATTTTAGCGGTTAATATTAATTATAAAATTTAATATAAAAATAATTGTGAAATTAATAAGTGGTAAATTTTATAGGTTTGGAGCGAATACGAGTTTAACTGATTTGCCGAATAGTCAGTTGCAAAAGGGTCGATAAAGGCCGGTTGCCGCCGCGTAAACGTTCCAGTAAATGACTATTGGATTGCAAAAACAGCTAATTAACGCCGCTAGAACGGTTATTGTATTTTTCATTAATGGAATACACGAAAAGATATAGTATATTCTTAAGGTAAATAAGTACTATAGATAATATCTCACAAAGATACGTGTAACCATTTGAAAAAAACAATAGTACAAATAGCGCCATCTATTGAACGGCGCTCAAAATAAATAAATCAGTATTAGTTCTTTATTGTGCCGCATTCGCTACGAGCGTTAGTGTGGCATCTACGAGCGTAGAACCGTAGACTATTGATTACACATGCGCATTGAGACCCAGCCCTAATATCTCAAAGAAAATTTTCAGTAAACATTTATTTGAAAATAATAAAATAATAATCAAATATGAAGCTGGGATATGTGTGGTTGCTTCTTAGTTATGCTACAAGGTGTTTAGGTAAGTTTGTTTTATTATTACATACACAATTCTTGAAAAAGGAAAACTGTAGGAGAGATTTTGTTAATAAAATATTATTGATCAAATAAATAATAATATTTAGAAAATACTATCTTAATAGTTAATATTTGAGATAATTATGAGAAAAAGAAAGCACTAGTATGACGACGTCTTTTAATTTTTTTATTACCATATTTAACTTTTTGTTTCTACTTGAAAAATCAAAAAATAATTGTAATGTAAGTATATATTTTTTATTGAAACTTCAGGTGTAAAGCTTCTAGAAGCAAATCCAGACGTGAAAAGGCTGTATGATGATTTGCTTAGCAATTACAACCGTCTCATACGCCCAGTGACTAACGTAAGCGACATACTGACTGTGAGACTGAGTCTGAAGCTGTCGCAGCTGATGGAGGTCAATCTTAAGAACCAGGTCATGACTACCAACCTTTGGGTTGAGCAGGTGAGCGATGACTGCATAACAATTGCTAAAAATGTTGCTAAGGGCATGGTCTAACGAAAAGCAACGTTTTTTTCAATATCTGTAATAACCCTATTGTCCCAAAAATCAATAAAAATGAGTACAACGTTGTTTTAAGTGTGTACCTAAAATAGCTATACACTTTTGAGAATTTGATGAAGTAATAGTGAACGCAATTCTTTACAGAAATGGTTTGACTACAAGCTACAATGGAATCCAGATGATTACGGCGGAGTGGAGATGTTATACGTACCTTCGGAACATATTTGGCTTCCTGACATCGTCCTTTACAACAATTGGGATGGAAATTATGAAGTAAGTAACAACGTACATTACAGTATAATGATACAACATTTGTTATTTTGTATAAAATCTATTATGAAAGATATAAAAACAAAAAAAAAAAAAACAAAAAAAGCGTAAACATATTTACTTTTTTTATTTTATTTATGTACAGCATAAAACTATTGTCCGCTTGCGACCCCTGCACAATGCGCAAAGCAATTCCTCCTCTGTTACCATCAATATCAGTACAGATGCCCATAATTATCAACATTTTATATAAATCACGATAACCTAGTGACTTTGCAAGATCTCACAATTTCAAAATTGCTAAGATTTTATTTAAAATAATGATGTTTTTGTAGGTGACATTGATGACAAAAGCGACACTTAAGTTCACAGGCGAAGTGAACTGGAAACCGCCGGCGATTTACAAATCGTCTTGTGAAATTAATGTTGAGTATTTCCCATTTGATGAGCAAACATGCTTTATGAAATTTGGATCTTGGACTTATAATGGCGCTCAGGTAAACTTATAAATTGTATTTATTATACATGAAAACATTACAAATCGTTTTTATGTCTAAAAATGCGAGCATAAACTCTAAAGAGTTTTTACTTACACCCGGAATATTAATCTATAATATAAAAATGAGTCGCTGAATGTGTTGCTAAGCGCAAAACTCGAGAACGGTTGGACCGATTTCGCTAATTCTTTTTTTTAAATATTCCTTGAAGTACGAGGATGGTTCGTACGGAGAAAAAAATTCTAAAAAAAAAAAAATATTTTCTGAAAAAGTCTAAAAACAACACTTTTCTATACTCCCATACAAAAGATTTGTGATAATACTTAAAAGTCAATTTGAACTTTAATACCATACGATAAAGTTTGTGTTAGGCGATACGAAGTTCGCCGGGTCAGCTAGTATTATAATAATAATTTAAAAAATATCTTTGACATACACACGCGGTCGTCTATTCATAAAGAGCTGCTTAATGCCTGTATTATATATAACAACCGACTGATATACATATTTTAGACACATGCACCTATAAAAATAGAAAAGGAAATACGTATATTACACCCAGAGTCATGGTGGAATCGAACTCACAATCCCCAGAGCAGAAAGTAGGGTCACTGTAAACTGTGCCAAAGGATCAGACATTACTTTTGTATACCTTGTTTATCACATATATGTTTGTAAGGAGTTACATGCCTTTCTCAGTCCACTACTGGACATAGGCCTCCACAAGTTCACGCCAAAAATGGCGTGAACGCATGTGTTTTGCCCATAGTCACCACGCTGGGCAGGCGGGTTGGTGACCGTAGGGCTGGCTTTGTCGCACCGAAGACGCTGTTGCCTGTCTTCGGCCTGTGTATTTCAAAGCCAGCAGTTGGATGGCTATTCCGCCATCACTCGGCTTTTTTAGTTCCAAGGTAGTAGTGGATCTGTGTTATCCCTTAGTTGCCTCTTACGACACCCACGGGAAGAGAGGGCGTGGCTATATTCTTTGATGCCGTAATCACACAACATGGTAATCTGGATGTTTGTGCAGTCCAGTGCCTCGAAGAGCACGTTAAGAGGAACACACATGGGGAAAGAGGCTTATGCCCAGTAGTGGGATATTACAGGCTGAAGCGATACAAAATTATTGCATAATTTAATAAATCGCCCTTAACTGTGCTCTAAAACTTGTGTTAATGCTAGTTATATTGTTACACCTCCAAGTACGGCCACATTTTTAAAATAATACTCTATTATGATCATTCCAGCTTTATTGGATGGCGATAAGAGTATTGGATAATTTTGGTTTGCGTTCAATATTTATACTAATTCAATTTTTTTTAAATGCAGGTTGATTTAAAACACATGGATCAATTACCAGGAAGCAGTCTCGTGCATTTTGGTATTGATTTAAGCGAATTCTATTTGTCAGTCGAATGGGACATTCTTGAGGTACCGGCAACTAGAAATGAGGAATTTTATCCTTGTTGCGTCGAACCATTTTCAGGTAACTTACTAAGGCTTAAAAGGCTTGAATCGTTAAAGCAAGTGCTATAGTGTCTCGTAAATTCTAGATTTTAATAAGCTCATAAAATTTCTTCTAAAATACTATTCTGTATATAATTTTATGAAATTGTAAAATTAGTGTTTTTTTTTGTTTCAGATATAACGTTTAAGTTAACAATGCGAAGGAAGACACTTTTCTATACGGTTAACTTGATAATACCGTGTGTCGGTTTGACATTTTTAACCGTTCTCGTATTTTACTTACCATCGGATTCAGGAGAAAAGGTAAAGAAATTGAAAATAATGTATGTGTTGTGATTATTTGCATTTCTATGGTTTAGACGAGAATCATCGATTATCATCTCATAGTCTTGTGATTCGATTAACGTTAAAATTGACTTTATCATTTCAAAATTTGAGATCGGTCTGTACAGTGTATGCTAATTTCTTGCTAAATACAAATACAAAAATTTTTGGACATTCTTCATAAAAATTATCAAATAAAATAGTTCTGAAAAAAACTATGTCGTTACCTTTATTATTCTTTAAATGTCCAACAATTTTTGTAATATCAAGTGTATTTAGTGGCTCCGTTTATTTAACTATTCATTTGCATTCAATGGTTTACGTTTACTATTTCAAAATTTATCATTTTAATCGTTTCCATCCTTCCATCCGATCATCCATCTTCCATCACGAGTGCCTGCTCCAACACCGGCTACGGTCTTTTTTGATTCATTAGCTAGATGTGTACGTGTGCTAGTATCATTACTATGTATGTATCTGCTTATCACTTATTGTTGTCTTTCCACCAGGTTGTTTTATAAATTCATCTGGAATATTAAAAATTTAAATACTTTTCAAAATTTATTATTATAAGCTATTTCTTTTATAATTATTGTATATTTTTAGCGTTAAAATTCCCATTCGAAATTAAATACATCTGACCCAAACAAGTAACTAGCTGTCTTATGTTTATACATTTGAGTATCTATTTCATTGGATGTTAACAATGTATCATTGTAATTTTACTTGTTCAATATGTAATAGTTTTTGTCCCAAAAATTATTTTTGTTCCGTTAAATTTTGTTCAATGCTTCTCTAGTGGAAAGACAATATAAATTTTGGCTAATTGTGTACAAAATCATTCAAAAAGGACTTTTCTCCTTAGATATCGCTCTGCATCTCCATCCTGGTGTCCCTCACTGTGTTCTTCCTTGGTCTGGCCGAGATCATCCCGCCAACGTCCTTGGCGATCCCTTTGCTTGGGAAATATCTACTATTCACAATGATTCTCGTCTCGCTCAGCGTTTGGGTCACTGTATGCATTGTAAACGTCCATTTCAGGTAAACTATATATATTTCTTTCTCTCTCGTAGATTTCGTTAAGCATCTCAATTCTGGTTTCGCTGACAGTGTTTTTCCTGTTAATGGCTGAAATTATACCGCCAACGTCTCTAGCGATACCGTTGTTAGGGAAGTATTTGCTGTTCACAATGATTTTGGTGTCGCTAAGTGTTTGGATGACTGTTTGCGTTTTAAACGTACATTTTAGGTGAGTTTGTGAAGTTGAAACACTGCCCTCTTCTATTTATCCCTCGCTACTTTTTTCAGTTGTTCTATTTCTCTCTTCCTTGTTTACGTCTTCTTGTTCCTAAACTTTGTTGTAGATATGTAGATAATTTTTTATACTCATATATGTTGTATTATATATAGACTTTAAGACCTTGAAAATAAAATGACAAGAATAAAAAAAAAATAATGTACTTTTTGTTAGATGTTGTAAAATTTTATGATTTGATACATTTGCAGTGTGTATATTTAATAGCTTATTAATAAAAAAAGTTATAACTACTATAAATATATTATAAGCGTACAATTCATAGTCTTATAAGCATATCAATGTAACTTTAACTCAAATTAAAATTGTAATGTTGAAAAACGAAAGAGTGATCAACTTACAAGTACACATAGAATTCGTATGGCATTCAGGAAAATGCAGTTTGTCATCATATGGTTAGATGCGAAATTGCAAAATAAAATAGATGGTCTAAATTTCTAGTATAAAGGCGCGCCTCATAAATCTACGGTCTGATTGTAACGTTTCGATAACGGAACAATAGGGAATGAAATATGCGATGTTGGACTGCAATCTGCTTTTATTGAATGCGTGTGCTTATGAATACGCCGAGATCAAATGTTTAATGGAACTTCGAAAGGAATGTTCATATTTCTTAAACGCATATTAGGAACTATTTGGGAACATTTCAATTGATAATTTATTAGCAATTATCTAGGAGATCGGTACTGTTAGTTCAAATGTTAACATATGATTATTTTATTAACAGCATTAAGAGCAGATATTTAATTGGTTTAATGCACTAGTAGGCAAATTTATTTTCAAATACAACTTATAACAATAGCTTCAATAATAGGTACAATTAAAACGTATAATTTCAGATTATGTTTTCATTTTGACGTCAATTACAATATACCTAAGTACAGGAAAAGCAAAACGCGAACAATTGGTATTAGTTTGTGTGTCTATCCAAATTACTGCACACGATAAATTTGTTACTTATCTGTTTTATTTAAGTGATAGTTTTATACAATCAAACATTTTATTTCGTTGTAATAATAAATATATAGGTCTCCATCAACCCACACAATGTCGCCTTGGATGAAGAAGCTGTTCCTACAGCTGATGCCGAAGCTCCTTATGATGAGGAGGACCAAGTACTCTCTGCCTGACTACGATGACACCTTCGTTTCTAATGGATACACCAATGAATTGGAGATGAGGTAAGGGTAAAAAAAAACAATTTTTTTTATAAACAAGTCTGAAATAATTGCGCTAAATGTAATAGACACTTGATTGGTTCGGTTTTATGTCGAGTTAACCGTAGATTCGCGACAAATATAACGATTGTAATATTTTCTTTAATATTATAACTGAGGTAGGGCACAGCAGGAAATTTCCTGCTCAAAATATGGAGCAGCCCGACTGGGGCATTACCTCGACCTTACAGAAGATCACCGCTAAATAATACAATAATGTTTTTAAGCAATGTTGTGTTCTTGTTGATGAGTAAAATAGCTCTTGGGGAGGCTTTTAGTATTGCAGGCGTCTATAAGCTACGGTAATCGCTTACAATCAGGTGAAGCGTTCCTACGCTTGTTTGCTGACCTATTTATATAAAAAAATCTGAAAAAAAATGTTCTACTATAAATTTCTCCATTAATAACTTGAAATAATAGAAAAAAACAATTTTTTCAAATGAATCAGTATAAACTTAACTTGCAAGATCAATATGTCTTCGTCTTCGAATTTTTCCTTAATCGACTTTTTTACTTTTAAGTATTTAGGGACTTTTATACATAAGTAAATAGCATTCCCTTGATCGATTTTAAATTTCAAAATTAATCTATATAAAAATATTCATATAAAATCATTTAAAGTGTTTGTAGCCACGATTCATATAATTTACAGCTGAAAACAAACATTTCAATAAATCTCGTGTGCGTTTTTCAATTTTACATCGACAAAGCTTAAAAATATTTATTTTTATAGCAATAAAGACTTCGCAATATTTCGTTACGTTAAGTGGAATATTATGTTTCCAATGGGATTTTCAGCGCTTTATTTGAATTCGAATTATTCGAATAATTGATATTTTTCACCGCAATTGAAATTTTTATTTTCTTGATGTAATTAATGTAACAGTTTTTATCGATATTTTGCCCTTTTCTTTTATAAGTAGTTTAAAATAACTTTTATTTTTTTCCCAATTATGTGTATTTTTCTATAAAAAAAATAAAATGTAAAAAAAGTGTCAGTTTTGTTTACTGTATCGACCAGAATACAAGTATAAATCTATGTCTTTATTTTCTAGTTTTATTAATTTTAATCAATTAAAATTTGATTTATTGAGCTAATAATTCAAATATTAACCGTTCTTAAGGGACTCCTGTCACGTATCGGAGCTAACAGACAAACGTTTTTATTTATCATATTTCGTTAAATGCTTATTAATTCCTTGGTGTAATAACAAATTATTATAACTTTATTACATTTTTTAGATTGAGATTTTCAATATTTCGAAAGTTTAAATCCATAATAAACTTTGAATAGCGAAAAGATAGACGTGTGAGACGTAATAGGTTAATGATAATTTATCAACAGTTTCTGTCAGAAATAATTATGTCAAAGTTTCTACTTGACTAATTTTTTGTACTCCTTTACAAATGGTGTATAGTAGGTATACGTAGTTTTAATAATGCCTAAGTAATGTTAAAAATACGTTTACGTAAAGTTTATTTTATTCTAAAGAAAAGCGTGTTTTCTTTCAAAATTCCTATAGCTTTTTTTTGTTTACATCGTAATTTTTGATAACCGAATCTCGATAACTTTACTTATAAACACTGGAAAACGTTAAGATTAAATCTACGTTGTTTGAGCGATATTTTTAAATAAGGAACGCCGTGATCTTTTTACGATTCGAACTTTTATTGTTTGGTCCATAATGAAAGTATTGGAGCGTGACTCTTTTATTTCTCTTTATAAGCTCCTTATTTTATCGTAAATGTTTATGGGACGTAAAATGTAAAATATTTTACGATTCAACCGACGATCTTAAACGCTGGAGGCAATGGTTACCCTGTTAGCAGTTATTTTTACAAATATTATGAAGCGTTATTTGAAAGCAAGGTTTTGTTTCTGATAAAAATACGTGTTTACAGTAATGCCTCGAACTTGCGCAGCAGGTAGTGTCGAGTCGTAACCGCATCAATAAAAATTTCGCGTAAGTCGGGATACGAAAAGATATATTACATAAGGCACCATACAGTCAGTCAGTCAGTTTTGCATATTGCAGTCCACTGCTGGAGATAGGCTTCCCCAAGTCCGCGCCGGACATCCCGGTTTTTCACAATCCTCATAAATATGATATATGATACCATACATAAATATAAAAATAACTTATCACGCTCGTTTATCATTTGATTAATTTCTTTACAATAGTATAAATATTTTTATTTATATAATAAACTCTTGTAGTTAGTATGATTCAGTGTGTAATAGGGGCGATATATTTAAAGTAGGAAAAGAGTATGGCGGTGAGAAACCTAAGGCTGTTTATATACAGTGCACACACTCAACTAATCTTGTGTATTAACGTTGTATCCTAAGCTTAATCGCTGTGGAGTATTTTGCGAACCATCTGCCATCCGGTAACTTCGTCGAATCTTAATTATGATGTAATAAATATTATGTTTATACTAATACACACAGCTCCCGGTTCTTGTAGCTCATCACCAAAAACGGTACAAATAAAAACTGTACACACAAAGACGAAATTTTACCCCTTTTTAACCGACTCTAAAAAAGCAGGAGGTTCTCAATTCAATTGTACTTTTATGTGTGTTACTTCATTTTAACTGAGTATACTGATACGATGATCCATCTAACGATTTTTTATACTTATCCCCAATAATACGTATTTATCTTCGCCTAATAATATTCTCCTTGTAGGCGATGTAAATCGAAGTTTTTTTTTATATAACTAGGTCGGCAAATAAGCGTACGGGTCACCTGATGGTAAGCGATTACCGTAGCTTATAGACGTCTGCAACACCAGATTCCCCTTATAAAAACAAAACCAGCTTGATTTTATACCCGTTCATGGTCATAGTTTTACTTGTAAAAGTTATAAAATAGGAATACAGCGCTTAGTAGACTCCGCATATCCTCAAAAAAATGTTGAGGAAAAAAAACAGGCTAACAAACTCTCAGATTTACCATTGGTACAATTGTAAGCTGACCTGATCAGAACTCAAAGTCTGGATGGATACTTTGTACTCAATTTCATCAGAATGATTAAATTGATCAATATACACTTGATAGATAGTTGTAGATATTTTTAAAGGGTATGAATATATGTTTCGTTATTTAGTCGAAACACAGTACTACATAATTGAATAGCTTTCTCATAGTTTTCAATTAATATTTGTTTTTAGCAGGGACAGTTTGACCGACGCGTTTGGCAGCACCAAGGGTGATGACGGCGACTACAGGAAATCCCCCGCACCAGAAGATGACATGCTTGGAGCTGGCGTCCATCAGAGACCTTCAGGTATCTATGGACTACATTATCCATATATTTATTATAAATAGGGTTTTTTTTATACTATGTTTGTTGCATACGTGGTGTTCACCTATGGATAATAGCTGTTATAGCCTTGTAATATAATATTATGCCATTGTAATATCAGAAGTATTACAAGCGCGTTGTTACCAGCTCTCAACAAGCCTCTGGCTACCTTACACACCATAGAAATACAATAATAGTGTGAATACAGTATTGACTGTAATCTTTTGTATGATTGAGATATGTTTAAGTCGAGCCATTTTTTGATCAAGCCTGCTTTTCCTGGTGACCAATCTCAATAGAAATGATTAGTTTTTAGTTTCCATTATTCTTAAAAAACTCTGAAGCCACTCAACAGATATTATTTTTTATACGATCGGCAAGTGACATGATACTGTAGTAAGAGATGATTTAAAATGTGTACCTGTATTTGAATAATGATTCTCTGAAATTGATTTGAATTAATGGAAATTAAAATCTAAAATTGCTTATTTTTTTAAACTATTTAGTTTATCCGAAAAGAATCAAATCAAGTCTATATGTATATGTAAACATTAATTGTATATATGTATTCATTAAATACTCAAACTAACTCATTTTACTCATTCTAATTCATTATATAATGTATACTATTTAAGTTTTTTTTTTTCAACTTTAATAGTTCTCCACATTAACATAGTAGAATAATTACGATCTTTTCTCATTCCAAAATGATATTCTCTGATATTCATACAATAACAGTCTCTCGATCATCAGTGACCGAGTCCGAGAACATGCTGCCGCGTCACCTGTCCCCCGAAGTGGCCGCCGCTCTGCAGAGCGTACGATTCATCGCCCAGCATATCAAGGACGCTGATAAGGATAACGAGGTGAGTGATCTATCAGCTAATGTCAATTTTTTTTACGCCATCTTGGATGCTTTTGACAGTTTTGACTATTGAGTTGTTGCGTTTCTAAGTGACATTAGCGAAATCATCTGTGCCGTCTTGGCAGTATCGGAAGCCATTATACAAAAGGAGTTAACGAATGAGTAGTTTCCTTCTAGCGTGTTTAAATGTCATCTTTTGTGCACAAATATTTATTTTATAGTATACTAGCTGTGCCCGCGACTTCGTCCGTGTCAGAGTTATAAAAAAAATAATTAAAATAAAAGTAGCCTAATTTACTCCTTATTACATCAGCTATATGCCAGTGAAAGTCCCGTTAAAATAGGTCGAACCGTTTCAGAGATTAGCCGGAACAAACAGACAGACAGACAGACAAAAATTATAAAAAAAATTGTTTAAGTATATGTACTGTGTATACATCCATATCAAAAAATAATGATGATACATCCATATGAATTTAGTTAAAAGCAGTTATTTTAATATTACAAACATACAATCCAATTTTATTTATTTGTATAGATAAGCTTGACTGAACTCTACATGGGAAGATAGATTGAAAATTTTTAGTAGATTATGATGAATAACCAATTAATGAAATCATGTGTACGGGTAATACTGGTGCTATACATAGAATATACAAACAATCCATTACTCTGAATATGATATTTGCCGAAGATTGGCCTGTAGTTGTTGATATTAGAGTGATTTGCAGTTTTATTTTTAATAAGTTTTAAATGCTTGAAATTATAATTATATACATCTAAAAAAAACTAGGAAAGTGCAGAGAATTTCGAATGAAGGCGATTACGGCTATAATCTAGAGTATCAGACGGTGTAACGGACGTACGGAAAGTTTTCGTAATAAAACTTCCTCTTTAAGCACGATTTTCTTCTTTATCTTTGTAACTTTAAAGCGTCCAGAAATTCTCAGATAAATACGTACCTTTCAACTTAATTTATTCAATTAAAATATCAATTGTATTAGCTTGTAACATTCCACGGCTGCGCAAGAAGACAGAAGAGTCGTAACTTAATCTACCACGCTACTGCACTGCGGGTTGGCAAAAATGTCAATGGCTTTATGTGCTCTCTGAGGTACAATATGGTCAGTGACAAGGACTATATACTCAGATCAGTAACAAATATTTGTATAAATATAAACAACTGCCTCGAGAATAATACCCTCAACCGCCATTGTTTTTGATTTTTATTGAAGATAATGGCTCATACAAACATTATAAAGTGAATCAAGTAAGCTAGGTAAATAATAATAACTCAATAATTATTCGTAGTAAGTCGTATGTATATTTGTATTTTTGTATATTCTATATATTATATGTATATAGAATATATTTGAGTATATATATATATGTATTATGTATGTATATTTACGTGTAGGATTATATGTATATATATATGTAACACATGAGTTCACGTTATTTTTGGAGTAAACTTGTGGAGGCCTATGTCCAGCAGTGGACTGTATAGGCTGCAATGATGATATATGTATGTACACCTCCATGCCGTCTAATTCTTTGTCAGTCCTTTTCATGCTAGAAGTTGTCTGGAAGAGATCGCTCATTTATCGATAAGACCGCAATTTGTTTACGTTTACGTTTGCGTTTTCCATTCGATGTAAAAATTTACTCTGTTAGTGTACAAAGAGTATTTGTATTGTATTGTAGTAAGTGGGTGTTTGTCCAGTCCTTGAGGGTCTCACCACCGTGCCTCGGAGAGCACGTTAAGCCGTCGGTCCCGGTTGTTATTATGTACACCTGATAGCGATCGTTACTCGTAGTAGGGAATATATCTGCCAAACTGCATTGGAGTAGCGTGGTGGATTAAGCTCTAATCCCTCTCCTACATGGCGAAAGAGGCCTATGCCCAGTAGTGGGATATTACAGGCTGAATCGATTGTAGTAAGTACAAATTTGCACCGAATCATACAACAATAGGCGCCAACGCTATTAAATATACAATTGGTCTGTCAGCGATATATTTTATCACCGACAGTTTAATTTTACCTTAAAATAAAATTTGAAATTTTCCAACAGTCTTTAATGAAACGATATCGCCGTTACTCGAGAGTGAGAAACGAATATTGCCTTTATTACCTTTGAAATTTATAGTAAAAATGTCGGTTATTTACCGTTCGTTTAAATATTCACGACCCCGTGTCGTAACGATGTCGGTGGAAAAATACAGAGAGGAGCGATAAGGCAGGATACATTGTCACTTTGTTATTATTTACTAGATGAGTACGTAGTAAGCAGGTTTTGTTATATAATACAATTACAGTGTGTGACAGGAGTTATAAATGTCGCTGAAAAAAGGGCTATTCTATTTGTAGTTTTAGAAATTCGTAGAAGTGCGAGTAATTTTTTATTCGACTTCAAAAAAGGAGGAGGTTATATATATATATATATAATGTATGTTCAGGGACACCTTATGAACCGATTTTGATAATTCTTTTTTTTTAGAGAGATATCCCAAGGGTGGAACCAGGATCTAATGATGGAATCTCAGAAACCCCTCGAAAATCAAGTAATCAGTCAGTGATGACTAGTGCGTTTGTTAATTTTTTCGTCTACTTAAGTTGTGTTACTTGTCGATGTAATTGAAGTCGGTTTTTTTGTTTGCTAGCAAACACAATTATTAACGTTTTAAACTTAATTTGTCTTAAACTCCCAAAAGATCAATGTGACATAATAAAAGTCATTGAATAACCACTTTGGTGGAGTAATCGAATCAACCACATTTGATTTAGTACAGCAGGAAATGTTTTACTAAAAACGTACAGTAACTTAATCGGGGAAGTACCATAATCTTATAGAAAATTGAAGCCTAATAATAGTATCGTCAATAGTCGTCTTCGGTGCGACAAAGCCAGTACTGCGGTCACCAACCCGCCTGCCCAGCGTGGTAACTATGGGCAAAACACACGAGTTCACGTTATTTTTGGCGTAAACTTGTGGATGCCTATGTTCAGCAGTGGACTGTATAGGCTGTAATGATGAATAGTACCGTCAAGGAGGATCTTCGTGTAGTTGCTTAGGTAGCCAGAGTGGGGATGTGGTGGAGGAATGTGTGGGTCTATGATAAATGGTTACCACGGTGATAATGGTGATAATGGTTACGGCCGTACACTTGCTTGTCATTCTTATTGTATAAAAAGATGCTTGAAACACATAATTACTGTTAATATCAATAAAAGTCAAGGATAAATAAGTATTGTTTCCATTAGAAAGTAATTTTCAGTCTAGAAATAAACTTCCTTATACCCTTAGATTATTTTTAGTAATTTTGGTTAAGCTAAAGTAAGACTTAAAAATACTTCTTGTTTGAGATCAGAACATCGCTTAAGGGATTAGAGTCGAAACCTACACGGTGATTACGTCGGGGATTCTAATTAAAAGGGTTATTTTTTTCTGTTTTCGTTAATTTTAACTTCAGTTACGGGTTTGCTTTTTAGTAACTTTAAAAACCTTAGACTTTTTGTACCAATGAGTAGAAAGTTTGGGTAATACCATATTATGTAAGACGTGTGCTATATTATCAAAAAGCCGTACGATGTACGATTTTATTTTTGTGTTACCCACACATTAGGAATTCTAAACATTCTCTATTTCCAACAAAATTGAAATAAATCAGGAAAAAATTGCAAGAAAGTAAGTGCAGTGTGGCTGTTCATTTTTTTTGACTGCCTACCCTGTTTAAAAATTTTATGCACGCCACTGGTATAGATATGTTATTGTACTTTTGTGGAGTATAGTAGTTGTAGGTAGTTAGGTATATTTCAAAACGTTATATTTTATATATTGTCGGTTATGTAGATTATGGATTTATATCTGGTCCCTTTATTCAGGAAATAAATAGTTTTACTCACGAATTATTAAATTTAGAACATGACATTTTTAACGGACCGAAGTTAGAAAAACAAATCGTTGTCTTAATATAGGAACGTAGCTCAAGACAATAGATGGTGTAATTTTATCAGTGAACATTTTTGACTGTGTGGATATTTTGAGATATGAGTAGGTATTAGTAGGTATAATAGTGTACGTATTTGTTATCTGATTTAAAATGGCCTCAGGTTTTATTATTAAATAATAAAAGATGTAGCTTAAAAGAGTAACAAACATCAAACAATATTAATAAACTTCTTAGTCTGTAATAATTGGAAATTTGAAAAAAAGGTAATTATTTTATTACTAAAGGTAAAAATATACTTGAATACTCTTCATAAAATAATTATAACTTGAAAAATCTATATATTAACATTTTCATTACCTGAGGCCACCTAATTAACTTCTCCGGCCATGTTATATTTATAATACTGTAAAAAACCGCAATATAAATTGAACTCCATTGATGCAGGCTATCATTAAAATAATTATATAAGAAAATTTCCATTTTTCAATGTTCGCGTAAAAAATAAAGAAGCGCGCATTCACTAAAATAATAAAATGTTACATAAGGTTTTACGATGTAAGAAAACTTGTTTTGTAAATACTTGCGTCAAGTATTTAGGATTAAGTGTGGCGAAAGCATTGTGAACTTTACGAAACTTTTGCCTTAATTCATTTGAAGTTGTTCTAAATTCTTTGTAGATTACTTATAGTAAAAAATTATTCCGGTCGAAAAGGAGAAAATTATGTACTACCTAATTATTTAGCATTTTTATAATTTTATAAAGCCCGTTGGCACAGATTGCAGCGACCCTATGTTCTCCTTCTGGCGTTGCGGGTTTGAATCTCGCCTCGATTTTGGGTATGTTATATGTATTTATTTATATATAAGTTACGTTTATATGTACTTAACGAAAAAAAAATGTAGTTATATTAGTCGACTGTTACCGATACCATAAGTATTATCTCGCTTACCATAGGAACAGATGACCGTGTGTGTTACATAAAAAAATGTAGCTCATACTTGTTAAAATTGACATTAAAAATGAATTTTCTGTCGCGGAAATGTCCGCCTGGCCTACATAATTTTTATAAATTAGTTAAAATATAGGTGACGTCACTCAGTAATAACTCAGCATTCTCCTTGTTTGAGATTCTTTTTTTTAATCGGTCTGGTTGTTTTCTTTTTTTTTTTTGACAAACGAAACTCCTTTTTTCGTTATAATAATTATATATATACACGATTTTAAATTTGAAGTGAAACACACTATTTAAGCGGGTATGTTAATTACGAAGTTGGGGTAAACAGCCGTATCCAACTCGGCAGACAACATACTAGTACAGAAAACTCTAAAACTCATCAAAACAGTGTGTACATTTGCGACTCAAATGCGACTTTTTATTTATTTAGTTCTCCAACATTTCGTACACTAAATATAAACCAATGTTCATACAATAAAATTTATAACTAAGTGCACTAATGATAGACACGATGGTGGGTTGAAATTATGTTGCATGCTAGAGTGATATTACACAACATAATTGTAATTAAATGAAATCAAAGCAAATAAATCATATTAAATCATTTAAATTAAATCATCAAGAAATTTGTAACTTTTGGAGGAAGAAGGATAAAATGGTGCGGTCGGTAAATAGCCGGAGATGTGCTTGGTGTGCTATACCCTAGTCCATTAAGATAAGATATTACATTACATGTAGACTTTTTAATTATTTTTAATTTAATAAAGTTCGTTGCATCGTTCGTTCGTTTTTATTAACAACTATAACTCTATAGGAATTTGTCAAACTGTGAAAACGTTTTGGGAAAATAAATTGGAAGTTGTCGTATGCTTTGAAAAATTGTGAACGCATTTCAGTGTTTCGGTTTTATCGAAAGCAATGCAGTCGCCGTTTGTTTGGCACATAATCGACCAGTAGCGCTCTGAGCGTAGTTCAGGTTTTCAAATCAAGTCCACAAACACATTTAGTAACAAAGTTGTGACTTGCTTGTGAACGTTTAGCGCACTGCTTACGTAGATCGTGAGATTTTTGTTGCTCCATTGTAATTGTTATTGATACGAAAAATAATATTTGTTTGCTTTGTTGCTTGCTTGTTTCTTTTAATGATTTCTTTAAATTAGTTGTAAGTAGAGTTAGGATTTCGTTCATACTGCGAAATATAGGAAAATATTAATATTACATACATTATTATTATAAAAATCGATTATCTTATTAATTTCATTTTGTATCAAAGTAATTATAATAATATGCTGATGCGTGGGTCAGCTAGTATACCTATATGACCTTATATACCTATATGACCTTATATGACCTTATATACCTTTACTTTTGACAACAAGCACACTTATAAGCTATCAATAAAATTGTATGTAATAAAAAAGTTGTCAAACTTTTATTTAGTCTGCTTTATACATTACATGTCTTTAATTGTAATATCTCTCAATATGATAATATCTGCGCTCAAATGCCACCTTTGGGGTTTGTGATTAAGTGTTTGTTGTATGTATCTTCATGTCTGCTTCATTGGTACCCGCTCTGGTTGCGACTTCACCATAGGTGAAGCTATTAGAAAATATCTAGTAAAATAAACTAAAAATAACCGACAGTAGTACTGAGTCAAAAAGAAATAATAGAAGATAAAAAGGAGTAGAGAAAACGTTACTACGAGTATAAAAAAAAACATACTAAACCAAAGACCTTATTTTATTTCAATGTTAAAATAATTAATTTAGTTAATTCTCTTTATTTGGGTAAACAAACGGTATTACAATAGTTATAACGTACAGAGTATATAAACAAAAAGTTCTTAACACCAATATCATCTATTGCGGATTACTTCAAATATAAAAAAAAAGTCAATTATCGATGAATACCTATATGCCTGGTGGATTAAGCTCTGATAGAGTGGGAGATAATAGGCTGAAGCGGTAAATACATAATGCAATTTAACTAAAACACATTTTATAAGTGCGGGATCTGTTGCCGCGACGTCTAATGCGTCAAAAAGGTTATTGTAAGAATTTAGTATTCGATGCAGTGGAGACCGTTTACACCAACATTTGTACGACAGCGAGAAGGGGCAAACACCTTACAAGTATTATGGCAGTCACTTCTATTTGGCACTCCATGGCATATTTGATTCTTAAGAACAGGAAGCCATCATCAAAAAATCTTTTAAATGCGTTTTTAATCTCACAGAATTTTCAATTGTTTTTACATTTTTTTTTGGTTCTCAGAATTTTAATTGAAATAAAAATCAGTGTTATAATTCGCATTATATTAGCGGTAAGAATATGAGTAATAATCCCTGAAAAAAGTGTCTCATAAAAAGATACAGATAATCAACATATTCTGTAAAAAATGATTGAATAAAAAATATAATAAGTAAACAAAAGAGATGACGACAGAACAAACATGGCCTAAAATAGATCAAACAAACAAAACATAAAAGATGAAGTCGAACATGCGGCTTATGAGATCTCATACAGGTGACAATGGCACCGGGTCACCGGGACGAACCTTTGTTTTGTATGTCATGTGATCAACAATTCTTTTGTCCTTCGCTATTTTCATGGGTAAATTAACGTTATTCGAATTCGCTGGGTAATCTACAAGTATATTGTCTTCATAAAAATATTCAACTTATGAGTTAGAGACTATTTATTCTATCTGTGGTCTTTAACCAGCAATTGGAACTACGTAAAAAAGTTCTGTCAAAAATATTATTGTGAAATTATATATATATTGACGCGTTGGCGCAACGGTCACAGTGCTGGTTTGGGGCTGTTGCGCTGGCGGTTGCGGGTTCGATTCCCGTACATGACAAACATTTGTATTGGCCATACAGATGTTTGCCGTGGTCTGGGTGTTTGTGCAGTCCTTGAGGGTCTCCCCACCGTTCCTCGGAGAGTACGTTAAGCCGTCGGTCCCGGTTGTTATCATGTACACCTGATAGCAATCGTTACTTGGAGCAGCTTGCATGCTCTGGTCCTTTTCCTACATGGGGAAAGCCGCCTATGCCCAGAAGTGAAATATTACAGGCTGCAGAGTATATATTGAA
This sequence comes from Melitaea cinxia, assembly GCF_905220565.1. Classification (NCBI taxonomy): domain Eukaryota; kingdom Metazoa; phylum Arthropoda; class Insecta; order Lepidoptera; family Nymphalidae; genus Melitaea; species Melitaea cinxia. Next base: position 3,312,590 of record NC_059406.1, read on the forward strand.
AAATCCGTCGTTTTCGACTTTACCGACAAAATAAAAGAAATTCATATGGGTACCAAGTTCTATTTTTACTCAGAATGAAATTCAAGCGCACGATTTCAGTTTTTGGGTATTACTATATCTGCGTACCTTAAGAAAGACCGTACGTGTGTTTGTTGGTGAGATGTTTTATGAAGTTCTAAATTTGAATTTGAATCTGCAGCGGTATAGTCGATTTGTAGAGGTCTGGCATAACAATGTATGTAGGTATATATTAAAAAAGGGCAACGAAAAGTGTTTAAAAAGCCTAGATAAATAGTGCATAAATGCATATATACATGTATGTATTTTAAATTTCATTTATTTTGTATAGATTTAGACTTTTGTTTAAAAGGTTCTAGTTCGTAGTTTTGAATTTAAGTATTTTTTTTTGTTGTATAAGTAAATGTGTGGATACTTTATTTTGTTAGAAATTTTATTACTTGTATTAAGTAAACGCTTTTACAACAGATATATTTTTGGAACGTTAAAAGCCAAGTATGGTACCTATTATTTTTCCATTACGCTAAAAAAACCCTGAACAGTCGATAATCCGAATATACCGTAACACGAAAACAATAACTAGGGGTGCTCTAACTACGGTGAGGATAATGGAATAATTGTGTTTAGATGAATTGATATAAAATACAAAAATAATTTTTTTTATTGCCAATTTATCCTCAGTATCGTACTTCGCGGCTTCTTACGTACGAAAACAGAAGAATCATTGTATGGTTGTTGTGCTACGCTTTGTTTTTTCAACGTTTTTCATTAACACTCTGCTGTAATTGGCTATAGTTTGATGTTACGTATATATACAGTCAATAGCCGTTATCGATAAATGGACTATACAACACTAAAAATATTTTTTTTAAATATTATTTTTTAATAACTTTGATAATCATTTTTTATTTGTTAACAAATCATTGTCATGTTCTATCAATATAACACAGATTATTTGACATACTGTGTAAGTTGTTGTAGTTCATACAAAGTTCATACATCATTTTATTGGTAGCTGTTTACTTTTCCCTATCGCTAACTACTGCATGCGAAAATTAATCCTAATATTTAGGATTTTTTACGTTGTAGCTGCGTGCTGTTGAGAGGTGTCGCTTGAAAACTGTGCTTTCCTTTTCTGTTAAATTTCGTAACATATACAAGTTACGTACTACATATTTAGGTGAATGTGATAACTCTTTTTATATACCCTTTGCAATGTAAAATTAATAAGGAAATTATTCTAATAAATGTAAGTTACAACCTAGTGTCAGTCACCCAGTTCAGCATATTCCAGTCCACTGCTGAACGTAGGCCTTTCCAAGTTCGCCCTAGACATCCAGGTTTTCCGCAGTCCTCATCCAGCCTACAATGGGAACCTTAATAGGTAGATCGTCGGTCTAGCGTTCCGGAGGATTTCCCACACTAGGTTTGCCAGCGCGCAGTGTGGGTCAACAAGCTAGTGTACTTGTGTTAATTAAAAAATAAACTAGAATAACTGAGTGACTCTCTGTACCCAGATAAACCCGCGAGGCGTGGTGCTTAAATTGCAAGGTATCATTATACCTTGCAATTTAAGTAGGCACCACGACAATCTCGCGATTTATTATTAAACTAGTTATTGGCCAATACATAACACATTTATTTGTTATGTATTGGCCAATAAATTGAAAAAAATAAAAAAAATATGTGGTGTCATGGGACACCAGGTAGGATCGAAGTTCCTTCGGAAAGTTTTGAAGCAACACAATTTGAAAAAAAATGTTGAATTTTATATATATTTTCTAGTTCCTGATTTTTTTTTTAATTTTGTTGATTGGTTTTTAATTAAGTACATAAAAGTATTTAGGAAATTTAGTATTTTAGAAAATAACAAATACCCTAAAATAAAATAAATCAAAGAAAATAATAATAATAATTCAAACTATTAAGTGAAATAAAAAACATATGTTTTTATTTATTTTTGTCGACAGTATAAAATTACATAAATAATTTAAAAAAAGTTTACTAGTAATATTTTAGTTTTACAAATGTCATATTATACAGTCGTGTGACTGATATTACGTCACTTCCGTTATATATTTTTCTTACGGTTTTAGTATCACATTTTTTCAGTTCGTTCGTCCAGCCAAATTTCAAGCCTCCCGTAAGGAACTTCGTTCCAAAAAATTAAAAAGTTTTGGACATTAAATTATTTATCGAAACTTTCATGTCGATCATTTCATGTTCACGTTGTATTATATATTTATATGTGGTATTCTATTTATATGTTGTTATATCTGCACAAATACCCTATGCCAAAGCTAGCTAAAAACTAAATATTACCAACACACTGAAAACGTCTAGAGTATATAATATTTACACAGTATTTTTTCGAATGTTGTTGAACAATCAGGAACGCGAAATCAACGTGTTTGAACAAGTCAATTTCTCAAACATCTGGCGACCGAGATTTCCTATGTTCTCTGCCTTTATTTACCTTATATCGAGGTATTTTTCTTTTTACCTTTATGTATTTTAACCGTTCGACATTTTCGACATGAGGTAACAATGTGAATTGATTCCTTGTTTTATGCGATGTTATTAAGGTTTATTTTTAGGAATTATGAAGTCTGCATATCGCAAATGTAGCAACGTCGTATGCAGTTGGAACAACTTTGAATTTTAATGTGATATTGTTTGGTTGTTTTGCTTTACCACATAGTTTCATTTCTTTACAGTTTCAAAGTAGCTCATGAGCGCTATAACATTTGAAAATAAAAGAAGAAGAGTCTTGACTGCAGTAGTTGCAAGCAGTTGTAGTTGCCTTTACATTGATGACTTGCAGCTTTATATTCATACTCGTGTTGACTGACTTGACGATACAATTGCTAAGCGTATCTCGGTTTGGACCAAAATTTTGTAACATTTGATCCTTTAAGTGTTAAGCTATAATTATTGATAGTTCTCGTCAACTGTCCAAAATTCAACAACCCATACCAGCAATATCTTTTAATAATGTTATTATACCAATTACCTTAAAGGTTAAAGTTTTAGTTATAAAAGCAAATAATACCATTCAGAAGGCGAGTGTTTTGCCCAAATATTAAATATATAAAGATTATTACAGTTACAATTACAGACATACATACATCATTACACTATTCTGAAAATATTGCAAAGAATTATAGATTAAAACTTAAGGTTTTCTGAACGAAAGAAACCAACCGTTTTCGTTACTAAACGGCACAAAATTAGGATCTCCCATAATCGCTTCGTCGTTGGTACAAGAGTTCAAACTTCACAAACTAAATACATTTCTAAAGGATAAAATAAATGAGGTACCCTCTAACGTTATAAGTTAACATTTGAATAAATTTATCAACTTAACATCCCGTTGTGATTGCGGCATTAAATTATGTCTAAACTTTAAGATCGTCAGTTCTTAAAGCGGTGCGTTAAATCCGCATCGAGGAACGTGTGCCGGGTTTTAATTAAAACACGGCATACGAGAGCGATGTTTATAATACACGACACTGTATTACGATGAAAAATCTTGTATAAGTATTATGCGACTCTACGATCATAACATTTTAAATTTTAAATGTGTTTTTGTGTTTTTTGAGTTTTATCCTTAAGAATCGATTTCCATATGAGGCCCGCGGTATGAAAAAAATATGATTAGTAAAATCTACTGAACGAATGACCTCGTTACGTTTTTGTTAACGCCATCTATGAAAATACGATTGATGTACGAAGTTTTCTAATAAGGCCATCTAACTCTATTGTGTTCCGATAGATGGCGTTATTTGATTCGCTTATTTACCATTTGATATGATATTAATCTTTTTCTTAGATTAGTAAGCCTTTTTTGAGCCTATTTAGACAGTCGATCACAAATCATGCGTCGGAGCTGACACACACACTTTTGTAACAGTCGCCATCTACCGCCAAAATAAAAAAAAACCCTTTTTATGCTAGAAAATTAGTCTCCTGAAAAACTATTATGGATAAAAATAAGGTTGTAATAAAAGCTTCTATTATAAGTCATATGGGTAAAATAGTAATTTAACTGAGGTAGGGCAGGAAATATCCTGCTCAATATCTGGAGCAGCCCGACTGGGGAAGTACCCAACCTTAGCAACGTGCTTACGATGTTCCTGGTGTTGCAGGCGTTATAAGCTATGGTAATCGGTTACCATCAGGTGAGCCGTCTAACTAGTTGTTAAAAATCAGTTTTGTAAGATCTCGTATCGTGCAAACTGAGCGGACTCGAGTCTATATACAGTAGAATTTCAAAACGGAATATTCAAGAGGTTTAGGAGGATAGAACGTTAAACGTTAAAATATTGTGTAACTCGCCGAAGCTTCTAAATCATTGTTAATATTGTATCAAGTCCGCATTAATTACAGCCAACGTTTTCAGCACTTCAGTTTTAAGTTATGTGATAAATTGTCGCTATTATTATTAATATTTTATGATTCGGGTTTGATGGTAGGATATTAGTTTTACCATACTACTAGGCTATTAATTAATACGTATGTCTTCGTGTGTGCGGGTTTTTGCCTATGTACCTATGTATGCAATAATTTATTGCGTCATAATATTATGTTTTGATTTCGCCCACACCTACGGCTGGCTTAATTATAAGGTTTGAAATGAGGCTACGTTGTAACTAATAGTGGGTTGCGAATATACGGTGTATGGCTCTTCCGTTAGTGCAGTGCCACCCAGTGACACTGCTATTTGCTCCAAAAGTTGTTGATACGACTCTATCACTGAATCTGTGTGTACTCTATTTGTATACAAATGTATTATTTGTATGTGCGTTTATTACAGGAAACAAGATATGTATTTTCATATAAGCCGCCTTTTACATAAAACATAAGCATTAAGTTGGGTGCCTTTCTAACAGATGATCTTGTCTGAATGTTAAACATTTTTATTCATATATTTAATTAATGTGTGTTGGCAAATTTCATGTACACCTGATAGCGATCGTTACTCATAGTAGGGAATATATCCGTGAACCCGCATTGGAGCAGCGTGGTAGATTAAGCTCTGATCCTTCTCCTACATGGGGAAAGGAGCCTATGCCCAGCAGTGGGATCATAGGCTCAAGCGTGTCGCCAAATTTGTATGACATAAAATTTCAAAATTTGTTTTGGTTCAAATAGGCGTTATTAAAGATAACTAAAAAACTGTTACTCTGATATCAACTGAAATTGTAATTAGGCCTCATAGCAAAGACCAATTATTAAATAAAAAAAAAAAAAAAAAATTTAAAATCGGCAAACACACGAAAAAGTTACGAAGTAAAAACAATCGAATTGAGAACTTCGTTCTTTTTTTATGGCGGTTGAAAATCAGATATAATTTTTTTTGACTAATGTCTTAATGCTGCTAATGCTGATTTTGTTGCAGAATACTGCACGCTATGATTAAGAAACATACTATTCCCCAATGAACCAGTGAGTTGTTCCTGTATGTGTTGTACTAACCCTCTCACACAGAGAACAACTCTCTTACAATTTAAAAATTAAAAATTTAAATAAATAAACTTAAAGTGTCCGTTTGTAATATTAAAATAGCCGCTTTTTATCAAATTCATATGTATGTATACACGGTACATACCAAAATGTTTACGGTAACATACCAAAACGGTACATACCAAAATGTTTACGGTAATATACCAAAATAATATTTTTTACAATTTTTGTCTGTCTGTCTGTCTGTCTGTTCTGGCTAATCTGTAAAACAGCTGACCAATTTTGACGGGACTTTCACCGCTAGATAGCTGATAAAATGAGGAATAGCATAGGCTACTTTTATTTTATAACTTTGCGAACTGAATAATAACTTTTTGTTAAATTCCACGCGTACGAAGTCGCGGGCACAGCTAGTGTACCGTATTTTTATTGATTAAGTATAAACATAGGCTTCTTTCTCCACGTAGGAGAAGGATCGAAGCTAACTCAAAAAAATGTAAAACGCAAGGTTAAACGACAAAATATAAATAAATCAAAAACTTTTCAGAGTAATAAAAAAAAACAATACAGATATTTTGATTAAAAAATCAAAAGAGTAGTTCAACACTCTTAGGTCTTTGATAAACATTTTTCGTTCAATATTGCGTTGCCGACGTGAGTTAGTCGCGTCTAGCGCGAGATTATAGCGAATCCGCTCACTCAGCGAATGAACGAATCCTCCGGGACCAGCGAGCTGTAATGAACGAGTGAATGTTTTATTAAACTCGACGACACCTGCGTATGTGCTAATATTTACATATTAAATATGTGAATTCTGATTTTATATCGACGTTTTGGGAACATACGTTTACTACATGCATATTTATAATCCTAGAAACTAGGACGCATATTTAATGTGCCGTTACGATTATTATTTTATTTATTAATATTTATGACATCTTCTAAGTCTGATAATTGTGTATCATAGTGTTATAGATATGTATAATAATTGTGTTTGCAGGCAAACGAAAAAAAACCGACTTCAATTATATCGACAAGTAATACAACGTAGGTAGGCGAAAAAATAGTCAAGTAGTGTGATCAGATCTCGATGAAATTTAAATGTGATCACATGATAAACATCGGCTTTCGATTAAATTAAAAATCATCAAAATCGGTACACCCAGTAAAAAGTTATGCGGATTTTCGAGTTTCCCTCGATTTCTCTGGGATCCCATCATCAGATCTTGGTTTCCTTATCATGGTACCACAACAGAGATATCTTCCTCCAACAAAAAAAGAATTATCAAAATCGGTTCATAAATGACGAAATTATCCCCGAACATACATACATACATATATATATATATATATATATATATATATATATATATATATATATATATATATATATATATATATCATATACGGTCGGATGAGTAACCTCCTCCTTTTTTGAAGTCGGCTGAAAAATGTGAATATCGTTTTACAAACAATTTATTGAGTTGAAAAGAGATTTATGAAACCCCGTAATTAGTTCAATTACACATACAAACTCATAAGGTAATTAAATATCGATAAATTATTCTAGCAGAACAAGAAAAAATTATTATTATATTATTAATACAAATAACCACAGTAAGCACAGGCTACAATATAGTAGTGACGGATAGAAACAATAATAATAGTGTTTGATAAATTTAATATATTTACATATATACGCATATAAATAAACTGATATATAAAAAATTCTCACAAACGTTCTGATCATTTGCATTATGTTCAACGCTAAACCCAATAGACTATCAGGGCACCACAAGCACACCCAGCGGAGCTTGTGTAAGGAGGTTCTCCTCAGAGACCGAGGATCGATGGTCGCAATTTAAATCCGCTGATATCGCCACTCGTAACACGTAATGAGATAGAGTAATTAGATTTGCCGTAATCCCAGAGGCTGTTGATCAAATAAGATGTTTGCGGGATTTTCTTTCGTCTGTGAGGGAAAAGAGATTATTGGTTACGAAAAACGAGTCGATTGCGTGCTTATGTCCGAATAAAACCGAAGAGTTCGTTTTAATTTGTGTTAATTGCATTAATTAGTAGATAAATGCTTGTAATGTATCACAGACGACATAATTATGTTTAAGGGCCTGTTTTACTGGCTTGTGTTATAAGGCTGATGAAAATAGAAATGTTACGTAAATAAAATTTTAGTATGTTAGTAAAAATTTTTTTTTTTTTCATTTTTAAGATTTTTTTTAAGACATTTATTTTGTTTAAGAATTGAAACATTTATATTGTAAACACGCAGTCTTCAATGATTTTGGTGAAATTGAGTAAATCTAGGGTATGCACTTTAAGAGCACGAGGTAAAATGGGACTTGTTTCAACTCAATAAACAAACAGTTTTAAGATTTTTTTTTTTTTTTTTTTATGTCACTAGGTCTACAAACAAGCGTACGGCTCACCTGATGGTAAGCGATTACCGTAGCTTATAGACGCCTGCAACACCAGAAGCATCGCAAGCGCGTTGCCGACCCAATCCCCAATCCCCCCAGGAGCTCTGGTCACCTTACTCACCAACAGGAACACAATACTGCTTGAAAACAGTATTATTTAGCTGTGATCTTCTGTAAGGTCGAGGTACTACCCCAGTCGGGCTGCTCCATATTTTGAGCAGGAAATTCCTGCTGTGCCCTACCTCAGTTAAAATTCAGTTATATGTAGCGAGTAGAAATATCCTATAAATTAGGTGGAATATTTTCTGCGGTGAATAAGAACAATAAACGTATCTTTTGGGTACCGTAATACGTTAGATAACTTTAACGGGAACCGGTGAAACAGGCTCTAAGTCATATGAACGAGTATGAGTGACTAAATTATATATCAACTAGCTGACCCCGCAAACGTTGTTATGCTATTGACTCCCTTAATACTCCCCTTATAACTTAGGGGAATAAAAAATAGATGTTGGCCGATTCTGAGGCTTACCCTATATGCACACAAAATCTCATAAAAATCGATCCAGTCGTCTCGGAGGAGTATGGTCACTAACATTGTGACACGAGAATTTTATATGTAAGAATACACTAATTGACTCACGCGTAATCATAATAACTTTGCACTTGTTTCACGAGTTACGCATAACATTTTTGTACAAAATTTAATTAATTTTATTTTTATTATATAAATGTAACCCGTGTACAAATTATAATATAGTTATTTCTCATTCATTCACACACTTGCTCATAAGTCGCACTAACTCATTCACGTGTCAGAAATAGTTGAACATTCTATATAACAATAGATGTCGACCAATTTGATAACTTTTGAAACTCAAAGTGGTTGAATGCGCGAGTTATTTCTAATCTATATTAATATTATAAAGATAGATTTGTTTCGAGATTAATATCGTCCGTGAAACTAATTATAACCGTAATAGGGTAGATGTTAGATAATTGTCCGTCGAAATATTCACCATTGTTGTGTTTTGTTTATCACTTTTATTCTGTATAAGTTATACTTATTAAAATCTGTGAGCTAAAGATTTTTTTTAAATATCATATTCAATTAAAAATCGACCGTTCCAGCGAGGATCGAACCTGCATCTCCGACTGACCGTGTCGGTGCTCTAGCCAATTAAGCTATGGAACGATGTACCCGTTTGATCGAAATATTTGATATGATGATTTTATATTCGGTCTCAGCGACCTTTTGATATGATATTAAAAAAAAATGTTTAGAATTCCCTAATGTGTGGGTAACACAAAAATAAAATCAACATTAAAATAAAATCAAATTTTTGATTTTATTTTGTAAGTAGCAAATAAGTGTACATATATTGTAGCTAGAAAATAAGTGTACGTATATTGTAGTTAGTAAATAAGTGTAAATATAATAAAAATAATTACTATATAAAAAAAGCAATATGTAGAATAGTCTTGACCAGTGGACTCGCGTCGACTTTTACAAAATTTTAAGACTAGTTATTAAGGTTTCTAGGATTCTAAAGTTGCAGCGAAGTACCGATGCATGTTAAAAACAAAAAAAAAAATGGAATAACAAAAGCACGGGTATTATAAGCCTGTGGATATATCACTTAAATAAAAAAAAATCATACAAATCTGTGAGCTATCCAAATAAAATTAATGAAATAATCTCTCTATACAAAAAGTTGCAAATTTTTAGCCTTTACACACTAGCTTAGATGAATATATCGAGCTTTTTAAATATTGCTCTAGACATGCTATCGATCAAAATAGTTCTTTGTTATTTTTTTCATAAATATTTTTTTTTTAATATTCTTATTTTATTAAAACATCATTGATATTTGCAAGTTATCATAAAGTAAAAACTATATCACTTTTTATACATTACAATTAAAGTAATTAAAATTGTACAAATTTAAGTATTTAAAAACAATGTAACCATATAATATATATAATACGTATTTACATAAACGACTTTTGCTAGATACAGGTACCAGAAGTATTGTAAAGTATATCTACCGTATATTATCATGTAATCTTAAATTTAAATTTAACATAATGTGTGTTAAAACTTATTAATAACTCATTTACAACTCCAAATTATAGAGACATTCGAAATAGCATATTTGCATATTCATAGATTCAAAAACAACGTTTATCTGTCGCATATGTTTAAATATTAATTCATTCAGTAATTTCACATTCAACTTTTGTCTAAATATTCGATATAATTTAAATATTTGAAATGAGAAAATATGTTTTATTCCATATAAATTATTTAATAATTAACGCTTAAAAAGTCCGGAAGTTGATGTGTTTGTAATGTAAAAAATGGCTTTTTAAATATTTTTTAATATCATATCAAAAATCGAACGTTCCAGCGGGGATCAAACCTGCATCTCCGACTGACCGTGTGCTCTAGCCAATTATGCTATGGAACGATGTACCCGCTAGATCGGATCTAGACGGTTCGATCCACACTTGAAAGGTCTATTTTTGATATGATATAAAAAAAAATGTTTAGAATTTCCTAATGTGTGGGTAACACAAAAATAAAATCGTACAAATTAAAAAGGGCTTTTTGTTGAATGTTTATTTATTACTTTGAAATCAAAGTCATAGAAATATTAATCTTACTAATAATATAAATGTGAAAGTAACTATGTTTGTCTGTCAGTCTGTCGCGCTTTCACGCCAAAACTACTGAACCGATTTAAATGAAATTTGATACACAGATAGTCTTGAGCCTGAGAAAGGACATAGAATAGTTGGAAGGTGGGGATGAAAAGTTTTATGGAAGTATCGTCATTTGTAGAGCTAGAAGCTTGAAACTTATTTTTTAGGCTGTTGATTCGATATAATTAAATACGACATTCAAAGTTTGTAAAAATTTTATCCTCAAGAGTGTACAATAACGATAGGGAATAGAGGATGAAAGTTCGTTAAGGCAAAATATTAGAGTTATTCTGATGTCTAAAATAAACCAAAAGATCCACTCGGACGAAGTCATGAGTACAGCTAGCATGAATATAAAAACGTGATTAATAAATTAATAATAATTTATTGAAGTTTTTAAATAATGTTAAAAAATTACAATATCAAAATTTAGCAAAGTGCAAAACTGGTCATACATATAACTAATCATTATTTCTTACGCAAGACACAACCACGCACACGATACAATTAGTTTTGGAATCTTAACTTACTAAGTAAGCATTAAAAGTTCATAATTATGACGAAACTAGCGACCCGTCCTGGCTTCGCACGGGTGCAATGCTTTTACTAAATATACTATAGAATGTCTTTATTTATAGTATGAAGCTAGCTTATAGCATGGTTATTAACATAATAACAACAACATTTAAATATGCCTCTTTAGATTACACGTTGTTACAGAGTACATTGAAGAAATGAAGGTTCACTGCTCGTTCCCCGTAGGTGATAGTGTGATAATATGTAGCCTATATGTTGACCTGACTTCTTAATAATATTCGTGCCAAATTTGAAGTAAATCCATGCAGTACTTTTTGAGTTTATCCCGGACATACATACAGACAAACAGACAAAAATTCTAAAAACTATATTTTTGGCTTCGGTATCGATTGCAGATCACACCCCAAGTATTCTTTAAAAAAAATATTCAATGTTCAGTTTTGACTTTCCTACCATTTTATTATATGTATAGATTTGACAATTTTAACTACATGCTACACACAGTTCTCGTACAAAAAGCAAAGGAAATATCGTCATATAAAAAAATAAAAAATAAAATAAAGAACGAAGTTTGCGTACAGCCGTTAGTTAGTATTACTAAAATAATTAAAAAGAAATCAAACAATTTCTCATTAAAACTAATTACAAATTTCATCAGAAACAAGGAAAATTACGTTAATTATCGTAATAATAATAAAAATCTCATATTATTAAATTTGAATAAAACATCACAAGAAAAGTAAGAAATCTCAATAATTAAAAGTCATCATGTAAATTTTGTTTTAATTTGAATTTAAGACGTCGAAAATTACGTCCTGAGACAGGGACGTATAATGAATGAGTGAATGTAATTTGGCGAACATTAAGCAGATTAATATCGTTAATGGAGTTCGGTCCTGTGGAGGTGAACGAATCGTTCCTTGGGGAAAAGTGAATGAATATGATATAAAGTTTGAATTTAGAATTAATGCATTGTTCAACTTGCATAATTATGCATAGTTTTTCATCAGCGAATATTTTTGTTTTTACATATAAAACATAAATTTTTTTATGTAATTTTACGTATGTTTAAACAAAAATATTCCAGTAATTACGTGATCTATACTAATATAATAATGAACATATATTTCTTAAATTATATAGAAAGATTAAATGTTCTAAAAATCACGTTTTGTCTAAAACGGTTGGATATGTGAGTCATGACTAGCAATCGAAAAAGAACGCAGGTGTAACCGCGGGGAATACCTATAGTACAAAAAGGGGGAAAATTTAGATTAGCTAAATGTTCATAAGCTGCTAAACTTGAAAACTTCTATACTAAAGAACAATCACGTTTCATTGAAGAAAATTTCTGGCGGTTATTAAGATGGCGTCGGTGAATGTACGAAGTAATTTTTTTTTTAATTTATGAACCACCTAAGCGTAGTCTTTGAACACTTTGAATAGAAGAAAGCCACAGAGACATGTACGACTAACTTTTCTTAAACTTTCGTTGTTAAATTTCGCTCCAAGAAACGTTCAAGTACTTATAATTTTCTTATTAAAACTTTTCCGAGTGTTTTCAATAGCGTTAGTATTAATATTTTGATTACTCTCGCGTTGCTGTTGGTTGCTTGAAGGGAGTTTGTGAATTTAACAAATGCGAATTTGTAAGGAATAAAAAAATGAATAATTGATTATGTATTATACGTACTTAAATTATATAGTGCTGTGTTGTACTGTAACAATTTTTGACGCTGTACTACTTACTCTGTACAATTAAATTGTAAAATTTCCTGATTTCAAAAGTCTAATAATAAGAATCATATTATTAAATTTGAATCTCTAATTACTAGAATCTAATTACTCTTAATGTTCCCTAACAAAAACTAAAAAATGTTCAATTAAATAAATATAATATACCACTCCACAAACAGCTAGATCTAACCAGTCCATTCCGGTTTCATCCGCAACTAGGCCAATTCCATAATCTCAAAAGAACAGACAAACGATATTGTTATTCCGGACACGTTTTTACGGTCTTCCAGATAACCGCGGTTCATTTTTGAGACGCCGATATAAATAGCACCCGCCGGGCGAATAAATTTTAAAACCATTTCACTGGATTAACCAAGGAATCCGGTCTGGATGTGGATTTATCATCGGTGCCGGGGAGCACTTAAATCGTCGTCTTTTTAACTAGCTATTGGATTTGTTTGCATATCTTCTACGTTATTTTAGGTCCTGAATAGAGCTACATATATTTGCTTTAACGATTTAGTAGAATAGCAGTAGAATTTTATATATTATATTTCAAGTTACGTAACGTTGATATATAAGGGCATTCACATTGATATACCTGATGGTGAAATTTGACTCGCCTTAAACTCAAATGATAATCGATAGCAAATTAACATTCAAATTAGCATTCTCTTTACAGACAAATTTATATTATTTTATTTACAATTTTTTTTTATATCACTAGTTCGGCAAACAAGCGTACGGCTCGCCTGATGGTAAGAGATTACCGTAGCTTATAGACGCCTGCAACACCAGAAGCTTCGCAAGCGCGTTGCCGACCCAATCCCCAATCCCCCCCAGGAGCTCTGGTCATCTTACATACCAACAGTACCTTACAACTCCTTATTTTGAGCAGGAAATTCCTGCTGTGCCCTACCTCAGTTATGTTATGATTTGTTGATGAAGACAATTTTATTACTCCTTAAAAAACGATATAAGATTATGAAAAATGTATGAGGATTGAAATCGTCAACAGCTGACGCTGACGTTCAGTGATACTGACGATTGTTCAAGGTGGATTGAAAATATAATAATACATTTTAAGTATACCTAAAATATTTGCCTGCCTCGTACAATCTAATGCAAACACTATTCAATTCTATTTCAGATAAAGCGCGGTATTGTCTCCTGAATTTCCAATTAAATTTTGTTACTTTCCTCCATTGCTTTAGTAGCATTCAATGATATTTCCAAGATAACAACTTAAATCCTTAAGTCTTAGAACTATAAAAACAACGGAAATATAATGTTCGATGAGTTTGTCGATTTCCTTGACATCCAATTATCCTGGGATAATTTCAAGAATTGGATCCTAAAACAGTATTAGTGTAGTGTAAACGTGTGTGACAAGCAATAAAAAATTGACAAATTGGTCCAAAATTGCCAAAAATGTTGACCAATATACGTGAATAATTCAAAAAAGATAAATATACAACATTCTTCTTTCAAATCCACCCACTCACTTTAGCCCATCGCAGTCCACTTCTGGACATAGGCCTCCCCAAGTTCGCGCCAGACATCCCGGTCTTCCGCAATCCTCATCCAGCCAACACCGACAATCTTACGTAGGTCGTCGGTCGAAGGGGCCGGAGGACGTCCCACACTGCGTTTGCTAAGACGCGGTCTCCACTCTAGGACCCGTCTACTTCAACGGCCATCGGTCCTGCGACACAGATGACCAGCCCACTGCCACTTCAAATTGCTAATTCTGTAGGCTACGTCGGTTACTTTCGTTCTCTCGCGGATAGTCTCATTTCTAATCCTATCTTTCAAACCCGTTAACGAAGAAATGCTTAAAAAAGAAATGTTAAGCTCAAGAAACCACGTAAATTAGTCTTTACTATTTCAAATTTTACAGCCTGAAGAGATTTATTTAAAATAAAATGGTTCCATAACAATTACTAAAAGCGAATTACCATTTATTTTTATTTCTCTTCACAAAACTTAAAGCGATGAAATCGCTAATTATGTTTGAGCTTTTTTATTTAAATACCTTTTTTTTTCAATCAAGATGTCTTTCGATTCGGAAATCTAAATGGTTTTAAAAATGTTCGTCTATTCTTTCATCTGTACTAATGGGTGCTTATCTTAATATTGGAAACAGTGTTTGAATGTTTAGTTCAGGAGTTTGTTCAATTAAAGAGTAAAGTTTTTTCAAGGTTTGGGATAGGCAGTAATTTTATCTAGTTATTTTGTAAAAGTGTAATTAAATAATATTTCTAATGCCAATGAGATGTCATGATAGAATTCAAAAAACGATCGATCGTTCGATCCTGAAAGTAAGTTCGTGATGGCTAGAAATAAAAATATTTCCAACTATAACTTTACTATTATTTAAAACGTATACAGGTACTTGTAGTTCGTGTAGGGTTGTTCCGATCTCTTACATTTTGGCCAAGTTTGGAGTTGTCCGACGGTTTATGGCAGGGCGCTCCCTGTCATCTAATAAACCTTTTTTTACAGTTTAAATAGTTTTTATTTGGATACGTTTATATCAGAATGAATCAACTAATAACATAATAGGAATAATCCAACATTTGGGGTTCTGAAATTGTTTACAAGTTCGAAGTTTAAGAATAATAAACAATTTTATTACACTTAAAACTAGCTTACATAGCAAAACTTAATATTAATTATAGATACAGTAAGATAATCCAAGATTGGTATCATAAGACTGTTGGTTAGTGATTTTTTTATTTATTTTATTTTAAAATCATATTTATTTAAATCTGACTATCGCGTACATTCATGTGATAGACAGATATTGTTTAAAGATAGGTTTAAGCTTAGTTAATCAGTTGAGATTATACCGAATTATCCGCTTTCGGCTATTACAAAGAATAAAACCTTTAATGCAAAACACGGCAAACAAAATAAGCTTTAAACGAAACAATCAATTATCCAGTTCATAGAATTCTAACTTAACGAACATTTACCGATAGTTAAAAGTTCGTGTAACATTTTCTAGAAGTTTCCATTGAACATTGAACAAGTTTTTTCGTTTGTTACACATTAACGAGGAGATTTTAGAAGAGTTAAGTTAATAAAGAGAATCCAAACGCTCGTCCGTAGTTTTGTTCAAATTTGTTTTGTTCAATCTATTATAAAAAGTCTTGTGTTTCAAAATCAGAAGAAGTCCTATACAAATATTATGTTAATTGTTATTACGTAAAGGCTAACTCTAATTTATGTTATTCATTCAAACCGCTATAAATATATTCCAAATTAAATAGGAAAACTACCCAAAAAATGGGATATTCTTTTGTCATGTCCTTTTCATACTAGAGGTTGTATGGAAGAGATCGCTCTTTTAGCGATAAGACCGCCTTTTGTACATGTCTATATTGTTTTTCTTTCGGTGTAAAGTTTTTTCACTGATAGTGTACAATAAAGAGTATTTGTATTGTATTGTATATTCGTGAGTATTATAATATTGAACTACTTTCTGCTGAGCTTATCATTTTCCTTATTTTTTATTATGATTTACATACCAGCTTAAAACTAGCCTTATGCCCATAGCCTATATACATTTGGCCAAAAATTGTTCCGCTTTTTTAATTTGTTTTGTAAAAAAAATGGTCTAATATCGATTATATCGGGTCTTTCAAAAAAGTACTAAAGGTAAAAGTTTTAATTAGTAGTTTAAAAACAAACGCTTGTTAAAGAAAATCCTTAGCAAAGAACACTTAAAAAGAACGACCAACAACGAAACTCAAACCTCGAAGCGTATTTCCGTATAATATTCGAAAACTCCATAAAAATATGAAATGTGTATTCTTGAAATCTACTTAGTGTTCGAGTTTTAGCATTCAACTCCATATCTCTAATACTAGGTGGTCATAAAACTATAACTGGTGTCGCCGAATATCGGGTACCATTATGAGAACTGCACTCCCAACGGATATTGAATTTCGATTTACCATCACACCGGTTAACGGGTGCAAAATATAACGTTTTGTAATATTTTTGATGTGTTATTTTCAATATTTTCGTAAGTTACATTTTAAAGTGCAATTTAGGAATTATATATATATATATATATATATATATATATATATATATTTGTACCTATATATATTAATACATGTTTCACCCTGTAGCAGCCTACAGCTAGGCATAGGCATCTTTGTCTATATAGAAGGGTACGAGCTAATTCACCGCATTGTCCTTTTTTAATTTTTATGATAACAATCGGGACCGACAGCTTAACGAGGCACGGTGGGGAGACCAACACAGACAAATATCCAAAGCGGAAATAAATATTTGTACAAATATATATGTACCTCGACGTGACAGAAGATCACAGCAAAATAATACTATTTTCAAGCAGTATTGTGTTCCTGTTGGTGAGTAAGGTGACCAGAGCTCCTGGGGGGATTGGGGATTGGGTCGGCAACGCGCTTGCGATGCTTCTGGTGTAGCAGGTGTCTATAAGCTACGGTAATCGCTTACCATCAGGTGAGCCGTACGCTTGTTTGCCGACCTAGTGACATAAAAAAAAATGTAATGTATTTTCTCATGAGGTCTTGTATTGTAGGACTGCTTGACTTTTGTTTTATAAAGGTTAGAGCGACTTCTACTACGCTGTTTGACTAGAATCATTCACTCATGTTTTCTGTTTTAAACCAAAGGCATATAATAAAAATAAAAATATAATAAAAAAAAAGGTTATAAAAATATTTGAACACAATGTAACAGTTATTTTCCTATTATTCACCCATTGGGTTATCCGAGCCTTTTTAAACATGAACATACATCAGAATTATAAAAAATTAACAGGATCAATAAATCGGAATGGCATAAATAATTAAGATTCATGTCGTTACCGAGTCAATTAAAATATTCATATTGACGACGCAATGATATATAATTTTACACACAAACTTCATAATTATGTTTTTAATAAGTGGTTTGTGTATTATTGCAAATTAAGGACTAGTCTGGATGTAACGCTAAAGTTATTGGTAATAAGGATACTTGTCCGATTACTCGGAAATGCTAAAACTATTATCAACCATACATAACTAATCACATTTATATGTTTACATATTCTTTATAACACAAACAAACTAAAAGAGATATCAACAAGTTTTGTCTCTATCCACGAGACTGAATGATGGTGTTATTGTGGGGTAAAATAGAGCTGGATAAAAAAAGACACATTTTTTACATAAAATACTGTTATATACACTGGTATATAATATATATCTTTATATAATGTATACATACATAAACACACGCATATCTTAATAAATAAATACCTAGATATTCTGCGTCATATATATAGGAGCGACTTTAGAAAGAAGATGATTCTCTACCATCATTGAACTAATTCTGTCACCTACTCAAATATTTATAGCATCTTGGTCTTAAGCGACCTGAGACCCACTTTAGGACTAAATAAGGATATACATTGTAATTTAACTCTAAGTAGCAAACACAACAAGATGTGTGGCAAACGAAGCAACTAGAATTACACAGAGTGCATCATCCCGTTGGGATCTCAGCTGGTCCATTACGAGCTGTGTCGTACACTGCATGACATGGAGTAATGTTGACCGTTGATACGAGCACTGGGTATGGCTTCACTTACACTAACTATCTTACGTCTTATAGATACAAGTTGCTAGTAGAACATATTTAGATATGTTTCCTTGAATTATTTAGATATGTTTCCTTGTATTATTTAGATATGTTAGATACATTTTTACAAAAACTATCGGTATTTATATACGATCGCTGCATTTATTTACTAAGGTTAGTGACATTAAATAACCGATTTTGAGTAGAAAATTTCCTGCTCTGTTCTATAAAATATGGAGCGACTGGGATACTACCTTGACCTTACAGAAGATCACAGCTAAATAATACTGTTTTTAAGCAGTGTTGTATGCCTGTTGATGAGTGATGACCAGAACTCCTGGGAGGAATATAGGGTCGTTGTATGCCTGTTGATGAGTAAGGTGACCAGAACTCCTGGGAGGAATAGGGTCGGCAATAAATTTGCGATGTTTGTAGTGTTGCAGACGTCTATAAGCTACGGTAATCGCTTACCATCAGGTGAGCCGTGTCGGATCCAAAAAGATTTATATCTGATGAGGCATTGGCAAAGTTTGATATTTAGGCCCCGCTGCAGAATTCACGTCCTACTGTGGATCGCTCAATGTAAACGCTTACATTTTTTTTATATAACTACATCGGCAAACAGGCGTTTTTAAATTTGACTGAAAATTGTATAGGCCTTACTTATTCAATGTGCACAATGCTGCTATCCGATTAGCTTGTTGTCTCATAATTTTTAAAAGAAATACGCCAGAGGTAGCGTCAGGGGGTGCATATATTTTGATGTCTCTATTGACAGAAACGTTTAATGTACCTTGTACAAATATAATTAATGAAACATGATGTGATGAAGCAAATTTAAATTTGATTTCAAGATCATCCGGGTGATCGATTGGATCTGTCCGGGATTTGAAATGATGACTTGGTTTAGGTACGGTGAAACCACTAAGAAGAGTAAAACAATTGTTACTAATAAAGAAAGGAGTCTTACCGGTTAAAAAGCAATATCTTCCAGATAAACAATGGTTAAAGGACTCGGCTTAGTAAAAGCTGATTAGGACGTGCACAAAGAATTTAATATTACCGTCATAAACGTGCATATAATAAATAAAATTACAATAAAGAATCTTACGGTTTAAGAAGTCTTTATTTCTCAAAATAATTTACAATTAACTTCATGAGAAATATACACATACAAAAAAAAAATTATAACGGTTTACATACAATAATCTTATAATATACCGCTTATACATTTATGTTTACAATTCACGCACAATTTCCGAACGAATGGATCGAATAGAATATTGCTTTTTCGTTCGGCCCGTTACTATCCGTACAAGGTACAAAAAAAATTTGACATATTTACGATCGTAAGAAGCTAGTAAGTAGCAAAGACGTCATATAAAACGTAGTGAAGGCACAGACGTAAGTATCATACATAAATAAATACAATACATATGTATATACATACGAAGATGATTAAGAAGTGTTAACTGTAAATATATATACAGTTAACACTTATTAAAATTGTTGGATAAGTTAATATTTGCATAATACAACAAAAATGATACGAAAATATTTCATCTTACATATAAAATTTTCGTGTCACAATGTTAGTTACCATACCTACTCCTTCGAAACGGCTTGACCGATTTTTATGAAATTTGGTGTGCATATCGGGTAGGTTTGAGAATCGGTCAACATTTATTTTTCATACCCCTAAGTTACAAGGGGGAGCTTAATAATATGTATGGCAAAACAACGTTTGTGGGGTCAGCTAGTGTTAATATAAAAATCATAAACAAGAAGATTATATCGACAAATGAATAAACCGAATTCCTCGCATATGCATATTTATTTTTGACGTAAATCGTTATTAAACGAAATTTCGACGTTGTTAATCAAACATTTCGTTTTAATTACATTTCATTCGTTTTGATACTGATACTGTTCTGTAAATATCATTAAGGGATGGACTGATGTGAGTTTTTGATTATAAATTTTAATTTATTAAAGTATTATTATTTATTTGTTGTATTACGTTTACTTATATACTTGTTTATACCTTTTCTGATTTGTTGTGAAGTAACAGTCTCACGCCCCTTCCACTTCAGCCTGTCGCAGTCCACTGCTGGACATAGGCATCCACAAGTTCGCGCCAAAAATGGCGTGAATTAATGTTTTTTGCTGGGCAGGCGGGTTGGTGAACGCAGGGCTGGCTTTGTCGCACCGAAGACGCTGCTGTCTTCCCGTCTTCGGTGGTCTCTCGCCTCTTCTCACTGCTTAATAAATTCCTTATCGCATATGAAGCTTGGAGTTACTATTTGATACAAGCTATGTAGACTAATAATATTAATAATATAATAACAATACTCTTTATTGTACACCATTAAAAGAAACAACAACAAAAAAAAACAAAATGAAAGAAGTACAAAGGCGGTCTTATCGCTGAAAGAGCGATCTCTGCCAGACAACCTTTGGGTATAGAACACGAAATAGAAACTGCAGTTAGACTATTGGTTATATGAGTTTTAGAATTATTTCAGATTCATTACGATCTCTTTAGATATCAAATAAAATGAGACAATATTAGCAGTAGAGAGGGGTCCAAAATTTTGTGACATCACATTTCAAAATATATGTTATTGTTAGTTAAATAGAAATAAAAATAATATTATAGCTGGTAATTTAATTTAATAAATAGGAATTTATATAATCATCACCTCATAAAATGACCATCTGTGACAAAGACGGGACGAGACATAATCAAACACAAATGATAATTAATTTAGTCGAGACAATTACTACAACTTTAATCGATGAAATGACGATATTTATTAACGTTAAAATAACTGGACTTCGTAATGAATAGCTTGTTTCGGAATATTGAATATGTATTCAGTTGCAGCGAGAAGTAAACGGAGGTAATGAGATAAAACGAATTATTCCCCGTCGATTATCGATAAACCCACTGAAGTGATATATCGTAGTTTAATTATTATTTCTTTTTTAAAATTTTCAATAATATTTTACTTTACATAAGGACATCTTTGCTATTAATGAACGAGCCTCGTGATTACAATCCGTTCCATTAAAAAAAATCTATAAATAAAAAAATAAGTGCATATAAACTTTAACGAAACGTTAAGAAATCACTTTTTTTACTGTGAAATTTAAGATCAACTAGTTGGAAATGGGCTATAAAATGATAATAAGAGTACAATGGTCAAAGTTGAAATTTTTTTACGTGACTGCGTCAATCGTTCGTTACTGAAGTAGACTGCAGCGGGATCCTCTTGCTATGAGTAACGATCGCTATCAGGTATACATGATAATAACCGGAACCGAAAGCTTAACGTGCTCTCCGAGGCACGGTGGGGAGACCCACAAGGGCAGACATCGAAACCGGAAAGAAATATTTGTACAAATACAAATAGCCATCTCGCGTGGAAATCGAACCCGCAAAACCGCTAGTGTTTTAGGCGACTACTTGCACCATTACACCATAGCGGCAGTCGTAATAACAATTACTAATCCTAATAAAATCCTAAACAAAAATAATATATCGTACCTAAAATTTTGGGTAGACCGAAAGGACCGAGTACCTCAACATTACAGAAGATTACAGCCAAATAACATTGTTTACTAGTGTTGTTTTTCTGTGGTATAAAAGTAGCTGGAGCTCCTGACGATGCGCTGTGATGACAGCTGGATTAGGATCACCAATCCGCTCAGGGTGAGGTGGAATGCTAGCGCGACCTCATCTCGCCCCACCCAGGCTGATTGCTTACACGTGGTGGTTCTTGGTCAGTAAAAGTCTGACATAACTTCTCCGGTGTCCCGCGCTGGAGGTATCCATGAGGATTTTCTCCCACATAAAAAAAAAAAGAAAAAAAGGATCACTAATGCGTTCCAGGCCCTACAAGCCACCACTTATCAATTAGGCAAATCATTTTTTTGTATTTTAGTTTGATTTTTGGTTATCCTAGTGGATATAACAATGACAGCTCTACTATTAAGATATAGCCTCCCACCCTTTACCAATTTAATAAAACACAATGACCTTTCTAATATAATCTAATACTTACCTTTAGAAATTAAATTTACGTCCTGATAAATCCTTTAAAAACGAACCGAGAGGCAGCACTCAGAGAATAAATTGAACTGCTTTAATTATTTTAATGATCTTGCGTACTTCGTACAGTCGTACTTATTTGAAGCAATGACCTAAGACTATTACATATGTTAGCCATGGATTACTCTGAAAGCATTAGATTTATTTTGAACTATAATTCTTGCTAGGTTTCCGTATCGAAAGTATATAGAATGCTTTTTAGCAAAAAGGCTGCCTTTTGTGTACATTTTTATAATAAATGTTTTTAATGTTGCTTATTTACTTTATTTCATGTTTGGTGTACAATAAAGTGTTATTAATATTATTATTATCTTGCAATCACCCTTAATTGTAATGTATTTTATAAGCGGGCTCTTAGTTAGTTGAGACGGGATTAATTTTAATTCTTAAAGTATATCAAAAAATAAGTCAAATAAAGGAATAGCTCATTCAACATTTATAAAACACTAGCTGACCCGGCGAACTTCGTATCGCCTAACAGTCGATTCTTTAATTTTATTAATTTTTTTTTAGAATTTTTCTCTCCGTAAGAACCATCCTCGTACTTCAAGGAATATTTAAAAAAAAGAATTAGCGAAATCGGTCCAACCGTTCTCGAGTTTTGCGCTTAGCAACACATTCAGCGACTCATTTTTATATTATAGATTTATAAATAAGGTTCAGATGCTAGAAAGCCATATTCATAGTTTTTAACAAGAAATGATTAAGAATTTCACACAAAACATGGAAAAAAATGTTTTTTTTTTTTAAATCGTAACGGTTCAATCAATGAAATAAAAAAGGCATTTATGGTTCCCGACTGATAACTACGTAATGGTAACCCTGAGCATTACGTGTTATAAAAAATTATCCCCATTCGGAGAAACATGCGTCTAAGCTTTTCAGCTTTACATTATAATTATTAATTACACATTTATAATTATTTAATACAACCCAATAACAATGAAAGACTATCTTAAAAGAAAGTGTTAAAGTTTTAAAGTATCTTCAATAAAACGAAAAAACCCGCAGATACTAAACGTTTTAGCTCGATCGAATTAAGGCTCCTCGATCGCTGAGACGGATATCAAAAGGAATTGCTAATAACGCCTCTCTTACATTCGGAATTTCCTTCAATTGTGAATTGATCAGTCGCTTTTTAGATTTAATCATAGTCAGTTTTTTCAAACTTTGATATCGTGTTTATAAATAAAATAATAAACGCTTCACACTTAACAACACTAGTATTAGATTTCGTAGTTTTTTTTTTTTCGTAATATTACAAATTTTAATTATATCTTTTTTTGCAAACCAAAATATGTTTGATTTTGTCTTTTGATATCTTAATTCGAATTTAAATGGAAATGTTCTCTTTTCGAAACACCCATCAAACATGAAAGGATTAAAGCGGAATTGTGTAGCGTGAGGCAAAATATATTTATACTTGGTAAAAAAAATTATGTAGACTGTCTTATTAGGAATTTAATAATACCGTAATAAAATTATTTATTCTAGTACTGTTCTGTTCTGTTTATATAAGAGTGATTTCTTTTTTATTAATGTATAATAATAATATTTTTGTCCCCAGGTTGTCGAAGATTGGAAATTCATGTCAATGGTCCTTGATCGATTCTTCCTGTGGCTCTTCACCATCGCTTGCTTTGTCGGTACCTTCGGCATCATATTCCAGTCGCCATCTCTCTACGACACCAGGGTTCCAGTCGACCAGCAGATGTCTTCAATACCGATGCGTAAAAATAATTTCTTCTATCCAAAAGATATTGAAACTATTGGAATCGTTAGTTAAGAAAGTAACTAAATATTTTCTATTTATTACAACATAAACAACTCTTCCGCTGTCCTGTCGTGTCAAGAATATAATTTGTTTTTAATATACTTTTTAAAATTATTTTTTACTTACTAATATTATGGCAAAACTCAATCAGTATGCTGTCCAATAAAATATTTGCTTAGGCTTAGCATATCTTTTTAGTAGCAGATAAACTGTAAGCATTATAATATATCTATATATATCTATATAGTCATACTATATAGATAAGTAGCGACCCGCCTCGGCTTCGCACGGTTAAAAAAACTAGCAGGGTTCCTCTTGTATAGTAGGCATGTATTATACCTATAAACCTTCCTCTGGAATCACTCTATTTATTGAAGAAAACCGCATCAAAACCCGTTGCGTAGTTTTAAAGATCTAAGCATACAGACAGCGGGAAGCGATTTTGTTATATACCATGTAATGATAAGTAATGTAGCAAGTAATTCTTTAAAATATTTGCTCAATCTGTGTTTCAAATGCATTTATACGACTTTTGTATATGCATTTATCTGCGCAAATATTTTTCTGTAACATAACTAATTTGTATTAATTCTATATGCAATAAAAATAAAATACTGCCTATTTTCATAGCAAAATTTAACGATCGTTTATGTGTTATCATGTAGCGCGTTAATCTCGGTGATTTTACGTATTAGTATTGTATTTATTCTTCGTAGTGACGCATGAAATAATTCTAGGGACATGGATAGGGTTGTTTTAGTTTATGATTGGTTGTAATTTTATAAAGTTTATTGTTATTTTTTAAAAGAAGAATATGTTATGAGTACGTTCTATTTTTTCGATCGACATTTGCTCATTTAGGCGGTTTTATAACTTTTTTATGTGTTTATTATTTAAATATGTGTGCCAAATTTTTATATTGTGTATTATTTTCAATTTATTAAAAAATTATGGCTGTGAGTTAAATGAGTTTGTAGGTAAATTAGTATGTAATAAAATAATTATACACGAATGTATTAACTAATCAAATGGAAAAGGTACTTCTTGACGAATAAAGGTAACTATATATCACGAAGATTGTGTTTTCTTATAAACTATTAAGAAAAAATCAATGTTACTTTTGCTAGAGAAAATACTTTGATTAATTTACTTTTGATTATTTTGTTATATTTTGAAGAATATATATATATATATATATATATATATATATATATATATAATATCGCTTCAGCCTGTAATATCCCACTACTGGGCATAGGCCTCTTTCCCCATGTAGGAGAAGGATCAGAGCTTAATTCACCACGCTGCTCTAATGCGGGTTGTTGGATATATTTCCTACTATGAGTAACGATCGCTATCAGGTGTAGGTACATGATAACAACCGGGATCGACGGCTTAACGTGCTCTCCGTGCACGGTGGGGAGACCCACAAGGACTGCACAAACACATATAATATATTAGTATATAAATTTTAGTGGAATTCGGGTAAGTAAGCTATAATGTTGCCTATTTATGTCGAGTAATTTTTACATCACGTGTGACATTTTACGTGATGCTTTATACAATGCAAACGAATAGTCAAAATAATAGGAAGTTGTTGTCACCGCAACTTGAACTAATTATACATTTTTAATAAAATATTTCAATAAATCATCTCAGTGGTTTGTTTTAACAATTCTTTCAAGTTTAGAGCGTTCCTAAATATTACAACTTATTTTATTTATTTATTTTTACATCTTTTTTAATTTATGAATTTTTTTATGTTTGAAATATAAATTAGTTTAAATGGGACTAAGTAAAATTTTCATAAAAATTTATTTCAGTTTTTGCAAATTTTATTAGAAATCTTTAAAAACAAGTATTATTTCTCGGGTTGTTTTGTCTCAACTAATCTTGTGATGACGTCAAAGAGGCTAAAAGGACAAAGCTCGAGATATTCATCGCAGTCGCCTCTTAGTCCATCCATCTCCGCTTTGTAGTAGTCCTCGTCTAGTCCTTCCTCTTTTGATGATGATGGTCTGAAAAACAAACGCAATTATAATGTAACAAATTTTTTTGAATTTTATCGCGGCTTATTAGGTTTTTTAGATGCCCGACGTTTCGGATACTTTACAGCAACCACGATCACGGGACGAATGACTGAATATTTGTGACGTCATCCTGATATTTCAGCAAAAAAAAAAAAATTCTCATTACGTTATGTTCAATAATATCGAACCCTTAGTTCACTTCCTAATTAGCTTTTACTATGATACGTTCTGTACCCAAATGTTGTCTGGAAGAGATTGCTTTTCTAGCAAATATTGTTCTATTTTTGTGGCTTGAAATAAAGATTATACTATTAATATCATTAAAAGTGACCATTGAAAGTGAATAATACAGGAGCTATTGAAATATAACAGTTTCGTAGTGCATATAAATATCTTTTACATTGTCTTATTAATGGAAAAAATATTTAATATTTTATTTTTACGATGTTTACACCATTATAACAGTATTTATTTTTAATTATACCATTAAAAAAGTCAAATTTGAAACCAATAATGTTTTCTGTTGATTAAGAGAATTCATTCACTAGAACATTTCGTTTCTTTGAGATTATTTAGCTATATATTTAATACGTTATATAATCAAAGTATAAGGCTACTACTTTACTAAATACTAGCTGTGTCCGCGACTTTGCCCGCGCGGAATTTGAAAAAAAAAGTTATATATATTATAGCCTAAGTTACTACTTACTACGTCAGCCACGTTTTGCCAGTGAAAGTCTCGTCAAAATCGGTCCAGCCGTTTCAAAGATTAGCCGGAACAAACAGACAGACAGACAAGTAGACTAAAATTGTAAAATATGTAATTTTGGTATATGTACCGTGTATATATCCAAATGCATTTAGTAAAAAACGGTTATTTTAATGTTGCAAATAGACACTCCAATTTTATTTATTTTAGGAATTTCCTGCTCAAAATATGGAGCAGCCCGACTGGGGTAGTACTTCGACTTTACAGAAGATCACAGCAAAATACTACTGTTTTCAAGCAGTATTGTGTTCCTGTTGGTGAGTAAGGTGACCAGAGCTCCTGGGGGATTGGGGATTGGGTCGGCAACGCGCTTGCGATGCTTTCTGGCGTACGCTTGTTTGCCAACCTAGTGACATAAATATATATATATATATATATATATATATATATATATATATATATATATATATATATACCTGTTATGAATAAATCCATCGATCCAATCGAATGTGCGACGGCGGCCTTTTCTCTAAAGATGATTTCTCAAAGACAACCATTAGAAGAAAATGTATGTCTAGACACAAAACAGGACGCATACGCTACGACTATCACAAGCTATGATAAACACTTACGTGAATATGATATGCATGATGTGTCCCACGAAACCGTTGTTATAGAGCGGTGTTTCAGCTGCTTCGCATATATTACGAAGCATGCATTCCTTACCATTCATACCGTATCTGAAAACAAAATAAATAACAATTTTCCTTTATAAAAACAACATCAATATTTGTCTTTAAGATGTGTTGTTTTTTAAGAAAAGAGCCTTTTTTACTCCCCAAGGGCGACTCATTTTGCAATTTTGTAGGAGTACTTTGCGTCTCAGAGGATGTAGACTACTTGGTTATATCAAAACAATAATTTCATTGCAAAAATGTGTTTTTTTTTCGTGATTTCATTAATTATTATCATTATGTCTGTAAGTTCGTTAGGGTAATTTTTAATTTTTGATTTATTGGAAGTTAATGAAAAAACCTGTACATTTGAAACATGATAATTTGGAATTTAATACAAATGCGAGATTCAATTTAATTAAATACCGATGGTTTGCGGGTTCAATTCCCGCTCGGGATGGATATTTGTATTCGTACAAATATTTGTCTTCGGTTTAGATGTGGCCTTGTTCTTTAATTAACAAAAATTGTTAAAATCTCATTTAAGTGGATTACACCAATTCTTTCAATTATCGGAAGGGTTTAAATAATGTATTATTTGAAAAACTTATATATTTAAAGACTGAATCAATAATTATAAAACAAAAATATAACTCGTGATACGAGTAGTTTGTTTCTTATATGAAGGTTTAATACGCTGTAAGTACGTTAGTCTACCTATTTATACTACATATTAAAAGAATAAAAGATTTATTTTCTCTTTGTACGAAATTCCTAAAAGTTTCATTGATTTTTAACAATATTTTCATCATTAGAAAGCCTTAGTAAGCTACGATCATTATTATATAAACGACTATTAATTGCAAGAAGAAAAATATTGTCATGAATGTCAACTCGGCTAAAACAAGGAGGGGTATTTATTTATTTATTAATCATAGAATATATATCTGACTTCAAAACGTATGCATGCCATCAATTAAAATTAAAACGTATACCTATATATATATATATATATATATATTTTGGTCTAAAAACTTTAAATTATTAACAAAAAAGGTTAAATTCAATTTTCACGAGTATCCGAATTGTACTTCAATTGTGTAATAGGCTGAACAAAGCCCCATCCTTCTTATAAAGAAAAGTTAATACAAATTTGACTGTTTAACTTTTATGGACGTCAGTTTTCAAGGTCACTTAAGACCGGTATTTAAGGTATCAGCCGACGACACTGTTAATGTATTATTCGTAAAGAATATTAAGCATAAATAATGAATACCTACGTAAAAAGATAAAAAAATAGCAGGAAGTGACATGCTACACGTATGAATTACATACATGTTTATTATATTTCCAAGAACATGGGCAGGGATTCTTGTTTAAATTTTACTAAAAACAAATTCTCATTTCACTTACTCCTTGAATTTAGTTTCCAGAGTCATGTACGCCATTTCCCTGGTAATACTCCGTGCGTGACGACCTGAGACCACCTGTAATGAATGATACGATTTACATATGCGTAGGCAGATTTGACTTGATATTTCTTTACGCTACGCAATCATTCAGATTGTTACAAAAACTAGCTGACATCAACACTCAACACAAAAAATAATCTAATATGGTGCTAGTTGTATGAAAGCTATACGCGTACATACATTTCGTTGACTCATTAATATGTTATGGAGAGAAGCTGTGGCGGCGATTTCGTACGTGTGGAATAGTGACTTTGCACAGCATTTCTTTGGATACATCTTTTGGTTTATTTTGGATTAATAACACCATCGTTTGGGTATTTACATGTTTAACGTGATTCTTTAAATTGGCATTACTTTTTTTATTCATTAACCCATTGGCATGAAACAAACAGTAGTATATTAGTGAAAACCACATCAAAATCGGATAAGCCGTTTCTGAGATTAGCGTGGACAAACGCATAAACAAACAGGCAAAAATTCTAACAATTATTGTTTTGGGTGCTATTTGCGTTGATAAACACTAACTTAAAAGGATGTTCCAACAACGGTATCATGTTATGTAAACGTTTTTCTAAATAAATAATTTTTTATTTTTTATATTATAAAGGTACCAATAATATTTTTTTTTCTCATATATATTCCATGTACTATATGATGAATAAATAAATCAATGAACTTTCTGTGGATTATATCCGCCAATCTGCAATGGAGCTGAGTGCTGGATTAAGCTCCGACACATGGAAAAAAAGGTCTATGCCTAGCAGTGGGATGTTAGGGAGTGAACCAATCAATGAGATGAGTCATGTGTCTGTACGAAGTCTCTCTGGTTAGAAAATATTGGAATTAGTTTGTAATTAAATTTATTTTTATTTCCATTTCGTTCGAATAACAATTTTTATTTACTTTCCTTTGAATTAATCAAGCTCTCTTATTCGAATTTAAATTATATTTATTCAAATTGAATTTAACAAGGGCTTTGAATAGCGAACGCCGACTCCTTGTCTGAATATCGTTTCCACCGAGAATGATCAGTAATACTAAGTTAGTAGACACTTTTAGGGATAAGAATGCTGACGATTACGTCACAGTACATATTTCACGGTACAGCTTTATACGTTCAAAATGATTCATTTGCGGTTACTGTTTCGATCTCTTGACAGTGTGATTGTATTACTGCCTATTTTATTTTAAAACGAGTCCTCCCCCTCGGTTACACACGTGTTAATTTGAGGAAAAAATATCCTATAGCCTTCCTTGGTAAAGGCTGTCTAATACAAAAATAATTTTTTCATTCGGACCTGTAGTTCCTGAGATAAGCGTGTTTAAAGATACAAACAAACGAAATTTTTAGTTTTATAATATTAGTATAGTTACGCTTCAGCCTGTAATATCCCACTACTGGGCATCCCCATGTAGGAGAAGGATCAGAGCTTAATCAACCACGCTGCTCCAATGCAAGTTGGCGGATATATTCCCTACTATGAGTAACGATCGCTATCAGGTACATGATAACAACCGCGACCGACGTCTTAACGTGCTCTCCGAGGCACGGTGGGGAGTTCAACACCAGACCATTAGTATAGTTAATGGAGCTATATTCATGAATGATTTTTATTAAACCTGAGCGAGTAGTAAGCAAATATGTATATAGTTTTCGGTACGGATATTAGGCGCTAATTTTCAACTTCAACATTTTAAGGATAAAGATTAAGATATTTAATCAATAGTAAACAATTTGACATTACTTTGATAAATGTACCGAATATAACTGTTTTCTGTTCGCAGTACCTGAATGATGTGTAAAGCGATTAATGCAATCAAAGGTCAATATCTGTGTCGATATCTACGAGTATAACCTTGTCAAACTTTGTTCTTTGGTACTATAACTCTATAATTTAAACTAAATTAAAAAACGCGAAAACGAAATAAAAAACCTTCATTGTTCTCTACGGGGTTCTAAAAATATTATAATTGTATTTGCTCACAAACGAAAGAAAAAACAACTTCAATTTCGTCGACGAGTAATACAACGTAGGTAGACGAAAAAAATAGTTAAGTAAATACGCGTTATCAAAGATTACTCAAAAAGTTTTTATCAGATCTCGATGAAATTGATATGTGACCACATGATAAATATCAGCTTTTTATTAAATTAAAAATCATCAAAATCAGTTCATCCAGTAAAAAGTTATGTGGTGTAAAAAGTAAAAGTTAAGGCGTATACAGCGTAGGTCGACGAAAAAATAGTCAAGCAAAAACGCATTATTAGATATAACTCGAAAAGTAATTGTTAGATCTCATTTAAAGTAAAGTGGGACCAAATGATACACACCAACTTTCGATTGAAAAATTTCGTCGAATCGGCCCACCCAGTCAAAAGTTCTGAAGTGACATACATAAAAAAATACAGTCGAATTAAGAACCTCGTCCTTTTTTGTTTAAAAATACGGCGTATCTGTCGCGACTGTAACCAAAACTTGAGTTTAAATTTCGATATAAATTAAGAAATCATCAATATCAATCAATCTTCAAATCACGAAGAAATCATCAATATGAAACATTGATATCCAATTTTGATATTTAACATGATAAGTTTTTTGTCTATCTGTAGTGAAGTTAACGCGAAAAGGTGATTTTATGAAAATTTGATATGAATTTGATAAGCCTATATGACTCTAGGCTTTAATAAGATGTTTACGAACTATTTCATTTCAGCTTAGTTCAGTATCTACCATAATAGAATAATTACATTTAAAACGCAATTTTAATAATATCAACATGGAAATCGATATTATGACATACATCATCGTGATCGAAAACAGCTCATTCATTCAAATCTTTTCGAAAATCTATAATATAAGTGTCTTAATTGTCGTGGTCACTATTAATATTTTAGATTACGGGTGTTGCCTGCAACGACGCTGAAATATCGGGATGTATCACAAGTCTATACTATGAACGTAGCACGACATTACCGCATCATTTAATTCCAGCTTCGAACTTTAGATCACGACTTTAATTCCAGCGCTCGACAAATATTGTCACACTTGGCGTTTGTATTTGTTTTTAAAGTCAGTTTATCTATACATACTCAACAGTAAAGTTGAAAGAAAATGTCGTTTTATTTCTTTTATATTATTGTGCATGTGGATTGCCGCCGGTTTTGTGCGAACCGCAGATCATCTATTAATTAAACTAGTCAACTATCTAAAACAATTTGAGTGAAAAACAAGAGTATTTGACAGCTTTGCAAAATATGCCAAGGAATGATAAATGCTTAAAAAATTTCGTAATATTTATTTATTTTTAATATATTCACTAGATACACATATAACGATAATATTAATAACAGAAGCGTTTGTTCACTTTTACGCACTCGCTTAGTTCAGTCTATAGAAGTTCAATGCTGGATATAGTAGGCATTTTAGTGTGCGGCCCGGCAAGGACATTACATTGTCCTACGCGCCCCTTGGCTGAAAATTCTTGTACTCGTATATATATGCATATATAATGTGTCACGGCCATCTAGATCTACACATATTGTACGTGTATATTTCAGAGTTCCTTAATTATGATCCAAATCAACTCGCTCTCAAAGGTAATTGATACGAGCGTAGAGATATAAAGCTAATCAACTTACTATCATCGAGATAGCTTTGATGAAAAGTTATACTAATTTATTAAATGGTATCTAATAAACAAAATGTTTTTCATAGTTTGTTACTCTATTTCTTATCAAGGTTGTAATTGCTTTTTGTTTATCAAAAGTATGAAAAGATAAATGATAATTGCTATTGCTAATAAGAAGATTCTTTTCCTTTGACATAATTTATAATCCAATTTTTTAAATATTTTCGTTACTATTTAAATAACGTAAAAATTCTTTGAATTTTAAAATTATTATTATACAAGTCATGCCTCCCAATTTTAGGCGGGTAACTTTTTTCCCTTTGAGATTGTTAGGATAAAAGGTATTTTAGGTTATTCGTGTTACGGCTGTGTGTGTCTAGTTAATGAAGTTTAAAGTAATCTGTAAAGTTATTTGTTATTTAGCGTGACAGAGTAGAAGATATTTATCTAAATTTTTACTCTGGCAATATTACTAGGAATTCTTCTTTAACTAGAATTCTTACTGATTTAGCCTAGCCTAAGAATGTTAAAATAAAGAGCTCAACTTACTTTTCCATACATACATACACAAAGACACAAGTATAATCTTAGACAGACAAATATAATCAAAACATTTTTAAGGGTATGACCGGCACGTCCTAGATGAAACTAGTTTATTCCAAATCTAATTGCTTCCGAACAAATTAGATAAAAGAAATTTATTAAAATTAATTTATTAATAATGATTAAAGAAAATAACGGATTTAGTGGATAAGATAGTATTGGCACAAATTATTGTAAAAAAATGTTGTGTTAGCTTGCAAACGAAGAAAAACCCCGACCTCAATTATATCGACCAGTAATAGTGTCGATACACGAAAAAATAGTCAAGTAAATAAGCATTATATATTATTAGACATAACTTTTAAAAAAAAGTCGGCACATCTGCATCAAATTTAAATGACACTACATTACAAGCACCAGCTTTTGATTAAAAAAGAATTAATGAAATCAGTCAACCCAGCAAAAAGTTACGAGGTATAATACAACATTAATCGACAAAAAAACAGTCAAGTAAATACTCATTACTAACGATAACTTAAAAAGTTCTTGACAAATTTTGATTAAAGTTAAAATTTTTTGATTAAAGTCGCGAGTGAATAGGTTACTTCTAGGTAAGCGTGCTCCATCTTAGACCGCATTCTCACTTATCATCAGGTGTAATAGTGGTCAAACGCAAGCCTATCATTGTATAAAAACAAAAATGGGACCACATGACACGCGTCACTTTTCGATTAACAAAATAATCGAAATTTTTTACATCAGGCGGTTACCTATTTTTTAAATCATTATTTTAGTAGTCTTTTACACCAAAATGAATATAACAGCTCTACAAAAAACATATGCATTACCTTTATGCAGGTACCCAGCTTATGAGCAGAGAAATATGTAAAAAAAATAATAATATTATTTTCATAAAAATTTTACTTACTGGCAGGTTCGGGAATATGACTTCATCCAGCTCCGTTATGTTTGTGACCACCGAGTAATTAGCCTCAAAGTTATATGACACGAATACGTTTTTGTCTGGAATGTCGAGAGGTACGGCTATAGCTAAAAACATCTGAAAAGGAATTATGCTTTACAATATGTAAGATTAAATGAAACAGATAAAATCTAGAAAAATTAAAATCGATCGATCGATTCAGAATGTAATATCCCACTGCTGGGTATAGCCCTCTTTCTCCACATAGAAGAAGGGTTCGAGCTTAATTCACCTAATTAAATTCGACTATTTATGATATACTATTTCTAAACTGTGTTTTCTGAGGTAAAGCACAGCAGGAAATATTCTGCTCAAAATCTGGAGCAGCCTGACTGGGGAAGTACCTCGGCCTTACAAAAGATCATAGCAAAATACTACTGTTTTCAAGCAGTGTTGTGCTCTTGTGGTGAGTAATCTGACCAGGGCTCTCGGGGCGATTGAGGATAATCTCGGCAACGCGCTTGCGATGTTTCTGGTGTTGCTGGCGTCTATAAGCTACGGCAATTGCTTAGCATTAGGTGAGCCGTAAGCTTGTTTACCGACCCAATTGTAAAAAAAAACAATCATTTTTCCAACTTCAATTTAGATAGATAGATAATCTTTATTGTACACAACAACAATCAACACAATAACATATTACAAATAAAAAAAAAACAGTGTACAAAGGCGGTCTTATCGCTAGAGTAGCGATCTAGAATTTAAATAGTTGTTAAAGTAGTTCGCTCATTTGGTCATTTGTGCATGTGTACTCTTAAAATGTATATTCGAATTTTTTTTTTATAAATAAGAATTTAATTCTTAAATCAAGAATATATGTACTTCAATATAAATATTTGAATAAATAAAAACAAGACGTTAATATTTAATATAAAACGTACAAAAAAAGTAAATCAATTTCGTTACGAATAATGTAATTACGACAATTAGTAATATTTATTGATAAAAATTAGATTTTTATAAAATTACTTCTTACCCCGTATAAACTCGTTGGAGGAAAAATAAGACCACGTTTTGTTACGTCATGGCTTTTAGATGTGGATGTTAAGACTCTGTAAAAAATAAATAAAAGTAAAGTTATGTGGTCCACATTTTCTTCTACATATATGTCCCTAATTTATTCCTTAACGGCTGATTTGATTTTGATGAAATTCATTTAGTAAATATATTCGTAAATAAATAAATAAATAAATAAATAAATATGTTATTTATTGAGGAGAAACAGGTCCTAATGACCTATTCTACCTCCTGCTATTAAAGTCTATTCATAACTTATGTGCAGGATAAACTATATCCAAAACCAGTGAAACCGGCCTTTAGTTTAATACCACCCTTAGTCAATTGTCGATATTATACGGTAAACTGCTGTGTGGTTACGGCATTAAGAATATAGCCACCCCCTCTCTTCCCGTGGGTGTCGTAAGAGGCGACTAAGGGATAACACAGTTC
This sequence comes from Melitaea cinxia, assembly GCF_905220565.1. Classification (NCBI taxonomy): domain Eukaryota; kingdom Metazoa; phylum Arthropoda; class Insecta; order Lepidoptera; family Nymphalidae; genus Melitaea; species Melitaea cinxia. The sequence continues at coordinate 3,348,491 of NC_059406.1, forward strand.
CACTACCACCATACAACTGCTGGCTTTGAAATACACAGGCCAGAGACGGGCAGCAGCGTCTTTGGTGCAACAAAGCCAGTCCTGCGGTCACCGACTCGCCTGCCCAGCGAGGTGACTATGGGCAAAACACATGAGTTCACTCTATTTTTAGCGCGAAATAGTGGAGACCTATGTCCAGCAGTGGACTGTATTAGGCTGAAGTGATGATGAGTGATGATACTGTAAACTATGACATAATTAGTTATGGTATTGATTCGCAACAAAGACGTCAAAATGCTACCAAACCGTTCGAGCCCTAATTGAGAACGGTGTCTGTACGATGATTATCAAAATATTTTTTAATAATCTCGATGTTGAGTCTAAGAATTATACTTTAAAGAAAAAAAAAAATATACAGACAAGCTTTGTAATATTGTTACGTATCCGTGAGTAGTAAAAAGTCTGGAAAATTTAAAAGAACATTCAAAGCAAATACAAAATAATGAAAATAAAATGAATGAACGAAGTTTTAGCGTAAAATAAATAAGATATCTCAACTAATATTATTGTTAAGGAGAAAAATATATAAGATACGAAATATGAGCGCCTTTGAGGAGGGAAAGGGGATTTAAAATTAAAATGAAGTTTGCGCTCGCTGGTTTGAGGTTTAACAAATTTTTGCTTCCTTATATAATGGGTTTTGTGCAGGATATGGACGCCATGTTTAATACATTATATGAAAGATTAAAAATTCTATTATTTTCTTTATTATTCGTTATTTTAGTTTCTATAATTATTTCACTATTTAATTTTTCAAATAAAAGTCGCAAATTAAGTAATAAGTCAAGATTTGGTTGTATTTTAATATATATACTTGCAGGAATAGAGATATGGTTATAATATTTCGTAAGATTAAGTCAAAATACAAACTGTTATTTGATTTTGTATTTTATAGTTAGTTTGACTTGTATTCGTTTCGTAAAATGACTTAATAATTCTGGTCAAAAAACGTCCGTACTGTAAACAGTAGACGTTATTTATTTTGTTTTCTATGAACCTAATTTGTTACTTATCGTCCATACGTACATCATATTAACATAACAATACACTTTATTGTACACTAAAACAGAAATAATACATATCAGATTGATTTTAAGATCGAAGTATCATAAGGGGCAAAGGGCGGTCTTATCGCTGAAAAGCGATCTCTTCTAGGCAACCTAGGGGCAGAGGAGATGGTATGGAAACATATTACTATTATTTCTTTGTACGACCGTTTGAGTGTAGTAGTGTGAGTATATGCTTTGACAGCGTCGGTCTTCGGTTCGGTTCCCACTCGAGGTAAGTAGTACAAATATTTGTTTTTGGTCTGGGTGTATCTATCTCTATCCCGACCGCGCCTCGCAGAGTACGTAATGTCGTTGGACCCGGTTGTTATCACAGACGTTTGAACGAAGAGACGTTATGGGTTAGCCTCCAGGAATTGGTATGAATGTTGTTTTTTGTTTAAAAAAAAGGGTCGATGCCAACGAGTGGTAAATCGTTTTGTATATTTTTTTAATTTTATTACAATTGATATCAGTATTAACACTTTACATAGTCCATTTCTCTACACATTATAAGATTTAGAACACAGCAGCGACAAAAACCCGGCTTAATATGAGTATAAAAAAGTTTTAAGACAGTTCACTTTTTATTTATATTTGAAGATTGTATATTCTGTATCTTATATAACTTATATACGGCATATCACTAGAATTATAACTCTTAAATTAATATGCATTACATACGACTAAATAAACTTAACCACTTTTCTACGCGGACATGATTTATACTGTAACTATCTGAAATATTTAGTTCTTAAGTTGTGACTTATAAATATGTATAATATTGAAATAAATGCTATGTATAATATTAAAATATATATAAATAAGACTCACATATAAGATTTAAAAATATGTTTAAATTACTTACGTTATCACCACTAATATTTTTCTCCAAGTCATTATTATAATTTCACAACACTGATGGTCACTTTTCAATAATTATTATTACCGGATAAAAGTGATATTTGTTTCACAGTAATAGTCCAATATAACACTATGTTCTCAATATTAATAAGTTATTTGAGTTGTAATGACTTTGCGTTTTTACATACGTTTATTTAAAAAAGGAAACAAACAATTTTTTTTTTCGTTCAGTAATTGTATCATGCAATTAATACTAAAGTTATCAATATAAGGCGTAAATATAAATGAAAAATAAAAAAAACACACTTATAAGTTTGGTCTATGTGTGCACAGATAATATACAACGTAGGAATACTATATTCAGTGTATGTATAACGAATACTTAGAATCGAATATTGCAAGAAACAACTAAGGCTCGCCACGTTAATGTGCCTAACAACCGCTATATGCCCTAGTTAAGTAAACGACGCTAATTCCAGGTGACAATTAGACGACCGAGTTGAAATGTCGCTATGATAATTGTATTAAAGTGGATTTCACGTTTTTTTTGGTACATTTTTATTATGACTGGGACTTTTCGAGAACTTCTTTAAGTCTGAATTTATATCATTAATAAGGGTCTGGTTTACATTACACGACTAGAAAATAGTAAAACTTGGCTGTAATCTTAACACGGTTCTATGGAACCAATAAAATTGCAGTTTAATAATTAAATATAAATGTAACGGATTACGACAACAGAATAAAATCCCACATATATGATACATGTCTATAAAATTCTCGCCATTAATAGCTGAACAAGATAAAAATAAGTTACAATCAAAGTGAAAGAAAACACAATTAAATTGTAACAATAAAATTTATTCCCGCGTTAAAATTAATGAACCCCTTGATTTGTAGAAAAGGATTAATAAATGAGTTAAGCTAATTAAAGTATGTTTATTTTAATGTCGCATTTCAAGTCTGGTCACAATGTCAGAGACGTTGAAAGGACAAAAGGCGGTGTATTTGTCATAGTTGCGTCAGACCGTCCGTCCGCGCTTCGTCACATAGATGAAGTACCTAAAATTTCCTTCTTTTGATAAATATCACCCGAATTTTGTTCAAAAATGTAATATTATTTTATAATCATCCGACTCGGCAGACGTTCCTGTCTTATGAACTGTTCAACGCGTGATGTTTAAGAATTGTTACGTATTTTGAAATGTTTCATTATTTGCACGATTTTTTGTATTTTTCATTAAATAACAACTTCCAGGCTTTATTAAATACTTTGATCAAATAATTTTAGGAAAATTTTCGACATACCAATTCTGGGAATAGGCCTCTTTCTTCATGTAGGAAAAGCTTAATCCACCATGCTGCTCGACTGCGGATATTATTATATAGTTTATTTATACAGATACTTAGCTCAACTAACTACAAAAAGAGTAGAACGTATAATGATACGAATGTTATGTATCTATGGTATTTATACATCATTATGACACGAAGCCACCAGATCAGACCAATTACCATTCTTCAATCACAAATAGGTTTTAAAACTAAATTTAGGCAAGTCCAGTAATTTATTCTTTTATGTGACTAATCTACAGCATTGCTTATTGTGCAAAATTAGTATTGTAGTCCAATTATAGACTGTGATTTTAAATATTACAACTAAGATTTTTTTAGTTTCTTTTTATCATTGGATTTACTGAAACTGACATTAAATAAAAAGCTGACACACAGCTCCGATGCACGACTGGGGTTTACTCTTTCAGATCGACTGTCAAAAAAGGCTAGTAAGCCTTTTTTGTGACTATTTAAAATAAAAAGATTAACACCATATCAAACAATAAATAAACAAATCAAATAACGCCATGTATTGGAACTCTATTGTGTTCCGATAGATGGCGTTATTAGAAAACGTCGTTCTCTATCGGAACCCACTAGGGTGGGTAGATGGCGTTACGAGAAACGTAACGAGGTCATTCGTTCAGTAGATTTAAATCCTCATACTTTTTTCATACTACTTATATGAAAATCAATTCTTGTATAGTAAAGTAAAAAAAAAAATTAAGTTAAATTCGATTTCGACACATTTACAATGTAACTCTAAAACACAAAAAATAAATTCTATGAATACTTTTATCGCTATGATAATGTTTGTAAATGCTGCATATATTAAGAGATAAAAAATTAAAGCATTCGATACTCACATAAATACGATGTGCATTAAATGCCCCAAGAGATTGTTGTGATGAAGCGTAGTTTCAAAAGAGTCGTGTACATTTTGCAGCGAACATTTCTCGTAACCAATACTGTATGGGATGCATGTTTATTTTAATATTACAGGACATCCCCAAGGCTTAACCGACGTTAATGCTGTTCTCGGTGTATGAGACAGTATTTGATCTATTATGGCCCTTTATTACCTAGCTTATAAGCAAAATTAGTTTTTAAAACAAACATGTAATTTGAGATTTGCACGTTCTTTCAGCATATGCTTACAAATAAATTCGTATACTATAAGGATATTACATTAATATAGAATAAACTCTATAGAAATTAAAATAAGGGGACTCCCATTAATTACGTGAGCTATTTTTCGATCAGTTTAGGCCCCTCCTCCCTTACGTGATATTTAATTAGATTTGCCTGGACCCCCCTCCCCTTACATGAGATTGACGTTGAATATAATAGAGATTGACGGGAAATAATAAACTGTTCGAGTATACTATAGTTAATTTATTTAAATTCAATAAAATTAAATTAAATTCAATTCAAAAATTAAATGATTTTAACAGACATAAGATTGATTTTAGCGGGTAAAATGAACACTCAAAATATATTTTTTTTTGATATCTGCAATATTTTATATTTTTTCAAGTTGACGTGATATTTTTGATTATTCCCCCTCGGTTTAAATGAGATTTGGTGAGATTTCATTGGACCTCTCCCCCCCATTTTGAGCTCACGTAATTAATAAATGTCCCCTAACCAACTTATTTTTATTACTATCAACGTTTTAATAAAATCTTTTACATATGAAATTTGGTCACAGAAAACTCAAAATAAAGATATCTTGATTTAAAATAAAGGAACAGAGTTTTCAAGTCGTGATATTGAATGTTTGTTTTAAAGAACGTGCTTCGATAGCGTTTCCATGTTTTCAATCAGAAACTTATTCCATGAATCTAGTTTCCAGGTTTGTGTACGCCAAGTCTCGCGTTATACTCCGGTTGTGACGTGCTGTAAAAGTTACTATGAAAGGAAACATTTTAAGCCTCAGCTGTTGAGGGATATAAGCACCCCAAACGTCAATTACTATCGATTTTTACTTTTTAAGCACGAACCAGTTACATTTGTAAAGCAATAATTGTGTTTGCTCGCAAACGAAAAAAAAACCGACTTCAATTACATCGACAAGTAATACAACGTAGATCGACGAAATAATAGTCAAGCAACTACGCGTTATTAAAGATTACTCAAAAAGTAGTTATCAGATCTCGATAAAATTTATATGTGACCACATGATAAACATCAGCTTTCGATTAAATTAAAAATTATCAAAATCGGTACACCCAGTAAAAAGTTATTACGGATTTTCGAGAGTTTCCCTCGATTCCTCTGGGATCCCATCATCAGATCCTAGTTTCCTTATCACGGTACCAAACTAAGGATATCCCCTTTTCAACAAAAAAAGAATTATCAAAATCGGTATATCCAGTAGAAAGTTACGCGGTATAATACAACGTAGGTCGATGAAAAAAGCGTCAAATAAAAACACATTATTAGATATAACTCGAAAAGTAGTAGTTAGATCTCAAATAAATTTAAATGGGACCAATTGGCACACACCACCTTTCGATTAAAACAAAATTTGTCGAAATCAGTCCACACGGGCAAAAGTTCTGATGTAACATACATAAAAAAAAAATACAGTCGAATTGAGAACCTCCTCCTTTTTGGAAGTCGGTTAAGAAGTGATTTGGTTCAGAGCCACATTTAATTATATGAAATCAAATCAAAAATAATTTTATACAAATAGGCTTCAAAAGCACATTCGAATCGTCATTTTACAAATTCAACTTTAATTATGGTTAAAAGTAAAGCGGCCACTGATTCGGAATGTAGATTTTTCAGAGAAGAATAGGAAAGAACTGCGCAGTTACTCATAAAAAAACTGCTATTTAATATAAAATTGGTAATTGCGCGAAATACAGCGCTTATAAATCTACACATCTTTATCATTAAAATAATCTTGCTCCGAATAATAAGCTTTAGCTATTAATTTCTTTTTAATAAAATTTTTAAATTTATTTACAGTCATTTGCGTAATGGTTTGTGGGATTTTATTATACATGCGAATATCATAACAAAAGAAGACGTTTACTTTGCACAGTCGGATACTTGGAGTTACATTTTTGTCATTCTTTTCTTGTTTTTACTGCAGTCATTAAAATTTATAAAAAAACAATTGATATTCTTGTGAATTTACATAATATTATTATAGGCATACTGTGGCGCAATTGTTAATATGTCTGCCTTATGAAAAACATCCCGCAGCGACTCTCAAGCTTTAAGATCCTAAATGCCCTGAATAGCAATTTTTACGCAAAATGTATACAGTCTCAATATCTGCAGCATTACCCCACAGTAACAGACCGTAAGACATAACAATATGGATATAGAAAACGAAGATATATTTGTCTTAATATTTTGGATACCCTAATTAATTTCTTTTATATTTAATACGGTAGCTTGAGTATAGTAGATTAAAATAACTACTTCAAAAAGACCAAATTACATTTAAATATTTAATTTCTACATCAGATTAACTAGCCTGGTAATTAAGTATATCAGATACCATTAGCAATATAAATTAATCCAATTAGAAACGATTCTATTATTTTATTAAAAAAAATAAGCACTTACTGTTTTCTTATATTTATATTACAACGGAAGGATATTATCAAACTTTTTTGTTTTTTATTTTCATATTGCGTAATATTGCTGTAAAACCTTTTGGGAAAGCTGCTTCCGATTTGCCTTCCTGTTTACCAGGAATCAGTCTGCACATATATTGTCCTTAGAATAATATTTAACTGTATACTTGTATTTATACTTCTGGGCCCGTACTGAGTGGATTTTTTTGTTGCCAATATTTGCTGTGTTATTCAAACATTTTAGGGTTCGGTTCTTTAACAATACTTATTTAATTCTTACAAAAAATATTTAAAAAATATCTTTTTAAGTCGGCTTTACTAAACGGTTTACTAAATTATTTAGGTTACGCATTTTGTATAAAGATTAGAAAAAGGAAAATTTAGACGATGACGTTGGAAAAGGGAAATTAAAGTTTAAAAATTATTATATATGCAAAATAATATATTGTTGACAACAAACGCTTTTTTAAATATAAAATAACTTAAAATAGTTATAGATTATGTTGTATGATTTCTGGAATTGTGGATAACTAAACATGGAATTAAGGATAACTAACAATTTATTTCAGACAACCAAATGCAGTTTTTATACTAATTTAATGAAAAAAGAATCGGGTTCGTATAATGTTACTGGTACAACTTTCGGGATGGAAAAATTGTATCTTATTTATTTCTCAAGATAATGGTTGCTATGAAAACGTACGATAAAAATTATCCATTAATATACTTAAATTACTTTTATGAATAATTACTGCTCTAATTATAAGTAACATTGCATTCATAGATAACGACTAATAGAAACTTTAAAATGAAAACCAGCAAAAACAACAATGTCAAATGGTTAAGGTTAAATTAAAATAAATTAATGATTAATAATGAAGTAAAAAAAATTAAATAGGTTTCCTAATAGACAAACATATTGCCTTCAATATATTTAGTGCTTGTAATTTAATTCTTTGAATTATGGTACAATAGGATTATTGAGTTTCCATGAATTTACCATTTTAGTTTTGTTCAAAAAATACTGTCACAAGTTAAAAGACTAAAATAACTAAATAAATATCTTAAAGCATATACAAAAATGTCAAGAATGTACATATACGCTCAAAACGACGGTTAATCAATAAGTTTTGAGATGTTTGCCTCCCCTTTTAACCGACTTCCAAAAAAGGAAGAGGTTCTCAATTCGACTGTATTTTTTTTAATGTATGTTACATCAGAACTTTTGACTGGGTGGAGCGATTTCGACAAATTTTCTTTTAATCGAAAGGTGGCGTGTGCCAATTGGTCCCATTTAAATTTAATTGAGATCTAACAACTACTTTTCGAGCTATATCAAATAATGCGTTTTTACTTGACGCTTTTTTCGTCGACCTACGTTGTATTATACCGCATAACTTTCTACTGGATGTACCGATTTTGATAATTCTTTTTTTTGTTGGAAAGGAGATATCTCTAGTTTTGGTATCATGATAAGGAAACCAGGATCTGATGATGGGATCCCAGAGAAATTGATGGAAATTCTTGAAAATCCGCAATAACTTTTTACTGGGTGTACCGATTTTAATAATTTTTAATTTAATCGAAAGCTGATGTTTATCACGTGGTCACATTTAAATTTCATCGAAATCTGATTACAAATTTTGGAGTAATCTTTGATAACGCGCAGTTACTTGAGTATTTTTTCGTCGATCTACGTTGTATTACTCGTCGATGTAATTGAAGTCGGTTTTTTTTCGTTTGCGAGCAAACACAATTATTAGAAAAAGCCTCATAATTATTCCACATAAACTATATACCATTTTATAGATAATTGCTTGCTGTATCGGCGACAATAACTAAAAATTTGTTGTTGCTTTTTTTTGTTAAAATTATATATGTAGATATACATTAAGACACAACGTCAACATGCTTGCAGGTCGGTCAAATTTTTTATTTAATTTTAAATCAACTCACGTATAAATACTTTTTTGTTATTTTGTAAAGTGATAATTATTATACTTATTTAGTGTAAATTATTCGCACGGGTATAGCTAGTTATTATTATTTGCTAGCTTCCCGGACAAAATTCGTTCTGTCAAAAGTAAATAGTAAAAATTTTTTTTAATCTTTTTTTAACTCATAAAACCTTCCGTGGGTCTTAAAACACATACAAAAAAATAAATTAGCCGAATTGGTCAATCCATTCTCTAGTTTATGCGCTTAGCAACATTCATATGCAAGCAATATTCATATTATGGTATGTATAGAATAAGAGATAACACACAAAAACAGTACATAATTAATAATATTCAAGTAAAGCGACCAAGTAGTAACATTTTTATTTTACATAGCATAAAACTCAAATCGTCTTTGGAGGGGAAGAAACGATTTAAAATTAAAATGGAGTTTGCTCTCGAGTCGAGTTCGGCTGGAGAAATTTTTACTAACCTAAGAAATGTTCGTGAACTGAATTTACTATTTGTAACATATACAGAAAACGGAATATATGTATACTGACATAGCAATGTTTCAAAGGTATAGAAATAATGTTGAGTCAAAGTATTATGATGAAAATTTTTATGTGTGTTTTATTATGTTTTAGTTGTGCCCATGACTTCGTCCGCGTGGAATTTAACAAAATAGTTATTCGTTCAGTTCGCAGACTTATAAAATAAAGTAAAAAAACTGATAAAAAAAGTAGCCTAAGTTACTCCTTATTAGCTATCTGCCACTGAAAGTCCCGTCAAAATTGGTCCAGTCGTTTTAGAGATTAGCCGGAACAAACAGACAGACAGACAGACTGACTTACCAAAATTATAAAAAATCTTATTTTGGTGTATTTACCGTGTATAGATCCATATACATTTAGTAAAAAGCTGTTATTTTAATATTACAAACAGACACTCCAGATATTATATTTATTTGTATAGATGTATATTTGCTGTACTGAATGTGTATTTATGTTACAGTGAATATTAAAAATTGAAGTTTTTAAGATTGAATCAATTTGTTGGATTATTCCATGATACGATGCTGTTGGAGTAACATCTTAATTGGACGCTCTCCTAGGTTGTGCCCATCGCTCTAAGAAGGTTAATGGCCATCCTTAACTTCAAAGAGAAATGAATAAACTTGTAATTTACCACTTTGAAAATGAAGAGAGTTATGAAAAGAGCCAGTTTTGATCGCAAATACTGTATGTATCATACTTTTCCTTGTCTGATGCAAAGTCTGGGGGATTAAAATTTTGATGCTTCATACCACTAAGATAAGCTGTCGGTCCCGGTTGTTATTATGTAAACCTGATAGCGAATATGTACGCCTGATAGCGATCGTTACTCATAGTAGGGAATACCCGCCAACCCGCATTGGAGCAGCATGGTGGATTAAACTCTGATCCTTCTTCTACATGGGGAAAGAGACTTATGCCCAGCAGTGGGATATTACAGGCTGAAGCGATACCATTACCACTGCAAGCTCAGGTGGAAGTTTGTAAGTAAACTTACCGATAGCAGATGAAGTAGCTACATGGAACTTACCATTATTTCTAGTAATATCGTCAGCTTAATGCTGATTGTATTATATATTCCTATGTGACCTGAATAAGCTGAGGTTCATGCTAAAGTATAATACATGTGTCAAACCAAGATTAGGAATGAAAATAACCTCTGTAATGACAATTGGAAATTTCCATCGCAATTCAGTGTTACATTCGACAAATGTCTCATTCATCGACAAATGCCGTTATGAACGCAATCACGTTCTAAATGCAAATTAAGTCATAATAAATTGTTTGTAGGCGTTTGCGCTGCATTTCTCATTAAATAGATTTGAGATCAGCCATATTTATTAATACTGGGGTTATTGTGAGTTTTTTTTAATGTCACTAGGTCGGCAAACAAGCGTACGGCTCACCTGATGGTAAGCAATTACCGTAGCTTATAGACACCTGCAACACCAGAAGCATCGCAAGCGCGTTGCCGACCAAATCCCCAATCCCCCCAGGAGCTCTGGTCACCTTAGTCACCAACAGGAACACAATACTGCTTGAAAACAGTATTATTTTGCTGTGATCTTCTGTAAGGTCGAGGTACTACCCCAGTCGGGCTGCTCCATATTTTGAGCAGGAAATTCCTGCTGTGCCGTACCTCAGTTAAAGTTAAGTTTGTTGAATATCACTGTTGGATTAACCAAAACTTATGAACTGGTCTATTCCTCTCATTTTTTTATAACAAACAGATTACACAAATTCCGACGAAAATTTCCGTCATGTACCACAAGTGCTTATTGTGATATCTGGCTATAACTGTTGTCTGGCTAAGTCTGTTGTGAAGCATTCACCGACATATTTCGGTAAAATAACATAAATGAAGAACAAAGCCCAAATTATTTATTTTAATTATTTTATCCACTGAAGATAGCCCTATATACTTAAATATAATACTGTTAACTCGTGCATCCTGGTAAAAATAAAAATTAGCTGTTATAAAATTTAAAAATAGTATATAAAGTAATTTTTTTAAGACATAAATATTATTTCATATTAAGTCACTGTAACTCTAAAGTTGCAAAAGACATTTTAGTTATTTTAGACTAGCGAGAATTTTAGTGGGTTGTTAAGTAGGTAGGTTTATGAATAAATATTTTGTATTTTGGAGTTTCAAACTATATTTTAAAAATGTTTAAAATATTCTTAGTAGCTTTAATGTACTCTAGCAATATTCATACCTTACCTTTCTCGGAATATCTAGATATCCTACAATGCTTTACTTTTAGAAACATTTTTCATTGCCTTTTGTAATTTGGGATCTATGGTAAAAATTTAAAATTACAGTGACAAAACTCAATCAATCATTTGGCCTTAATCCGTCTATTGCAGATGATTTAGACAGTGTCAGAAAGACACTGTATTGCCTAGGACACTCTTCAGGAAAACGCAGAGTTGCCTAAGCTCTGCGCCACCCACTCGACCTCACTGGCTAGGCCCACAGGAACGACGAGTCGATACGTGTGGAGCCAGTTCGGCCGCAGGAGTCTTTCGCATTTTAGAGTTATGCCACGAATGCTTGACGGAGACCCCATTCCGGGTTTCAAATGAAGTTTTCCTTCTCCAGGACCCTGATGATTTTGAGCCAGGTTTATCCCTCGGTCGCCTTCTACGACCCCCACGGGAAGAAAGAGGGTGGTGCTATTCTACTCGGCCGATACCACATGGCATAGTGACAAAACTAATCTATTACATAATGGTATTTTATTTTGATTAAAAAGTTTGTCATTGCATTATTTTTTGTCGTCTTTCGAATAGTGCTGTCACATCTATTTTGTTTTTTCTTTTAACCTTGTAGTTAATCTTCTACACTTAAGTACCAGCATCAAAATATTTTAGAGTAATTACTATTGCGTATGCTCTTTTTTAGAGTAAATTGTAAAAATATGTCATAAAATATGACAATACTATATATTCTATATGATAATACTTTATATAGTATCTAAATCATTAATAATCAGTAGCTTCACTAAACTGCACATAGTTAGAAACAAAAATATCATTTTTTATATTATTTTACAAGACTTGATGTTGAAAAATAATTCTATTAAATTATCAAAATTCTGTTGACGTGGTTATCTCTACCGCACCGATTAATCTCCATCCTGACTTCTCCATTCTACGTGACATTGGAGAAATCCTTTATGCTATCTTAGTACGAGTGAAAAACATTAATTCTAATGTATAAAATGTTAAAATGACTTTACGACTGATAAAATTAAGTATGAAATTATTTTAGCGTCGACAACGCTACCCTCGCTATCCACACAGAGCAACATTAGAAGCTCTATCTACTCATCACTGGACTAAGACAGTACTTGAAAACATTAATTTTTATTTTCTCCAGTCAGCGTACGTTAGATTTTAATCTACGTATTTTCTGCTATGGCGTCGCTTCAGCCTGTAATATCCCACTATTGGATACAGGCCCCTTTCTTCATGTAGGAGAAGAGAGCTTAATCCACCACGCTGTTCCAATGTAGGTTGGCGGATATATTCACTACTATGAGTAACGATCGCTATCAGGTGTACATGATAACAACCGGGACCGACGTCTTAACGTGCTCTCCGAGGCACGGTAGGGAGACCCACAAGGACTGCACAAACACCCAGACCACGGCAAACATCTGTATGACCAAAAGAAATGTTTGTCATTTGCGGGGATCGAACCCCCAACCGCCAGCGCAACAGGTACAATCCATGGCTGTGACCGTTGCCCCAACGCAGCGACATGATATGCTATGGTGTATCTCAATTCAATACGTATTAATTCGAGTTTTGTTAAATTAACTTTAATTTATAATGCCAAATGCTCTTTTCTTTAGTACATTTATTAATTATTGAAATTATTTTATATCTCAGGCACATATTACACTTTTACTTATGCAGTAATTTTTATATGAACAGTAGATAGTTAGGAAAGTAAACTCAAACAGTATTACTAATAGCAACGTTTACCACTACTATAGAAAGGCGGAATGTCAACAATAATTTGGCGCTTCGGACGCCAGCAATAAAATCGCCTTGCAAACAAAAGGGGGCGCAAACATTTTAATTGGCGTCGAATAAAGCGATGCTCGCTCATTGTTTATTCAGCTCAGATGCATATCAAGGCTTCTGGTTCATGAATTATCAGTTATATGCAATGTTTAATATAGCGTTCCTTTTACGTTTAATTTAACCTTGTTAAATTGGGACGCAGTGGAAATGGCGTTGCATTTGGGAGAAGTTTATGATCGATTAGCGAGTAAGGAATATTCATTAAAATTAATTACAGCTTACAGACAATCGAAATAGTGTAATCATATAGTTAGTATTATTTGTTATATTTGGTTTTGGAATTAAGTGCTTTGTAACTGATTTTTAATAAAGGCTACAATTATCATTATTATTCGTATTTTTTTTTTGTTTATTTAATAATAATAAATATTAATCATAATCATTTGCAAGAAATGTAGCTATCCCTACTAATATTATAAATTTTTATATAAGTAATTAAAGTTATTTGAGTTAGTAAAATTATTATATAAGTAAGTAAGTTATGTATATAAGTTTGTTTCTTACGTTTTCACGCGCAAACTACAGACTTAACCGATCATCATAAAACTTTGTACACATATTCTTGGAAGTATTAGAAGTAACATAGGATACTTTTAATAAAAAAAAACAATGCGAGCGAAGTCGCGGGCAAAAGCTAGTTTAATGTAATTAAATGTTGTTATTAAGTATTTACTACATATTTTCTTTTTTTACTGTTACTATTCACTAGGGCACGCTTATCATTTTACACGTTTAATTCAAAACATAACTTTGTAGGGTTCGATATAATCTTTAACAGTAAATACAAGTTTAAACGGAATTTCGAATAGCCTACATTCAGCTTTGAAACGAATAGGCAAGCAATTTACCTATAGACAAATGTTTACTGAATCAGCTGTATCGATGTGAAATAAACATAAAAATATTCTTGCAAATTCACTCTTATATTTATAGGAACAAGTTTTAAATTAATTATGTGCTGATGTTGATAGCTGTATTTTGATCGAACCTAAAATTAGTGTTTTTATTAAGGGTGTGAATTTTAGTCGTTATATGTAATTGGTTCTATTAATTCAATAGTGCTTTTTGGATATTAAATTTTAAGCGATAAAAGCAGCTTTTAGCTTCCAATAACAGCTAATACCGATTCTATATACTATTAATAAAACGAAAGTTAATTTTCCATATACGAATTTAATAACATAACATGTTTCCAATACGAAGTTACACTTTGATACTTACCAGGTAGTTTGTAGTAGTAGTTGTGTAGGAGTGTAGCAGCTTCTCCTACTAGACAACTCTTCTTTGCTTATTTCTTTGTTCATTTTTCGTAACACTTTTCAGACCATTATTTATACTAGTGGTCGCCCAAAGGTCGAAATTCGACGATAGTGAAAATTTTAAATTAAAGAAAACCAAAAAATAATGAAAATAAAGAACTTAAAAAAAATTCAATTTGACTACAGACTTTGACAATCAACAAAAGCCTACTTAAGTATATATAATATGCGTGTGTGTGTCAAATCTATAATCTATAATATATATAAACGCGAAAGGTCATTCATCACGAAATCTCCGAAACTATAACACCTACAAACTTGAAATTTGGCAAGTAGGCTCCTTTAGGACGTAGACATCCGCTAAGAACGGATTTTACGAAACTCAACCCCTAAGGGGGTAAAATGGGGGTTGGAAGTTTGTATGAGAGTCCCATGTTTTTGACGTAAGAGACTTGAAATTTAAAATGTAAGCAGATAGATGGTGAAAAGGTGTCCAAATAATGTATCTTTAGAAATCAACCCCTTTTTGGGTTAAAACGGGGGATAGTAGGTAGGCTCACTGATCACGAAATCTCCGAAACTATAACAGTTACAAACTTGAAATTTGGCAGAAAGGCTACTTATAGGGCGTAGACATCCGCTAAGAACGAATTTTACAAAATTCGACCCTTAAGGGGGTAAAAAGGGGGTTGGAAGTTTGTATGAAAGTCCCATGTTTTTGAAGTAAGAGATTTGAAATTTAAAATATATACCTTATAGATGATGAGAAGGTGTTCAAATAATGAATCTTTAGAAATCAACTCCCTTTTGGGGTTAAAACGGGGGATGTTAGGTTTACTCACTCATCACGAAATCTCCGAAGCTATAATACTTACAAGCTTGAAATTTGGCAGATAGGCTCATTATACAGCGTAAACATCCGCTCAGAATGGATTTTACGAAACTGGATCCCTTAGGGGGTAAAATGGGGGTTGGAAGTTTGTATGAAAGTCCTATGTTTTTGAAGTAAGAGACTTCAAATTTAAAATGTATGCTCTATAGATGATGAAAAGGTGTCAAAATAATGTATATTTAGAAATCAACTCCCTTTTGGGGTTAAAACGGGGGATGGTAGGTTGATTCACTCATCACGAAATCTCCGAAACTATAATATCTACAAACTTGAAATTTGGCAGGTACGTTTCTTATAGGGCGTATACATTTGCTAAGAACGAATTTTATGAAACTCTACCCCTAAGGGGATAAAACGGGGGTTGGAAGTTTATATGAAAGTCATATGTTATTAAGGTAAGAGACTTGAAATTTAAAATGTATGCTCTATAGATGGCGAGGAAGTGTCCAAATAATACATCGTAATCTATATATATAAAAGAGAAAGGTCACTGATTGACATCACGAGAACTCAAAAACCGCTGGATGGTCCATCCATCCAAGATGGACAAAGATGAAATTTGGTAGGGAGGTAGATTATAGTTAGTAAACGTCCGATAAGAACGGATTTTGCGATATTCCATCGCTAAGGGGGTTTAATTGGGGTTGATAGTTTGTGGAACCCGGTCCTGCTAGACATGGCGTCGTCGGGATTGTTCAGAGGTGAGCCGGACAGTCCCATGGAGGAGAAGTCTGGTCTTTTCGCCGAGGCCAGCCTGTCACTGGAGGGATCCTGTTGCCTGCAATTCCGGGACCCTCCAATTAAAGCGGCTGAAGGCTCCCGCAGGGGTTTTGGTCGGTAGTGCACCCCCAAGTGCTAAGCCGACATACGGTCTAGGAATGCCTACCCGGGCATCCTGGATATCACCCGTAAATGGGTTACCTTGCGATATCAAAAAAAAAAGGGGTTGATAGTTTGTATGAAACATATACAGTAGCAACAAGTTCGCCTGATAGGTTATTCATACTGCAGCCTGAAAATAAAACTAAAAATGTGGTGTATAGAGAGGTTTTATAAAAATAACTATTAAATTATACTAAATTGTGCCTTTGAAAAAGTTACTCAGAGTGATAAGCATTTCAAGTGACTGAAATAAAAAAATAATTTGCGTTAAGCATCTTAATAGTAATGCATATCTTCATAACCACGCGGACGTAGTCGCGGGCAACAGTTAGTGTATTATAAAACAAAGTTCCCAAAAGCGTATGTGACCGATTCCCTCAAAATCTACTTAACGGATTTTCATGCGGTTTCACAAATGGAGAGAGGGCTTCAAGAGGAAGGTTTACGGAATGGCAAAGCCGATTTTGATGAGAGTTTCACTGGAAGTTTGCCGGGAAAACTTTGTGACAAACTGATTTCAACGCGGGCGAAGCCGCGGGCACAGCTAGTACTATATATAAACTATAAGTGTACGAAATTTCATACTCCTCCGTTCGCGCAATTTTCGTAAAAAGGGGTACAAAGATTTTGCTTTACGTATTAATATAAAGATAAAACTAGCTATACCCTGCGTGCGTTGCTACGTTTGTTTTGATCGTAACAACTCAGAAACCTTTGTGGCCTAATGCACAACACTTTGCTGAAGATTATGACATGATGAAATGCATTTACAAAGCATAAGTTTACGATTCTATAAAGGACATACAGAAAAACATTTATCATTTTATATATATATATATATATATATATATATATTGTGTTAGCTTATTTCGATTTTATTTGATCATACATATTATTATCACTAGCTGCACCACATGGTTTCGTCCACGTAATTTCCGATCTCGTAGGAATGTCGGGATAAAAAGTAGCTTCAGAAAGTTCATCAGTTTCATTAACATCGATCCTGTAGTTTTTGCTTGAAAGAGTAACAATCACACATCCATCCTCACGAACTTTTGCATTTATAACATTACTGGAATAATTATTTATAGAACTTGTAATGCTATTGCAGTTAGATATGCAATGTTATAAATGTCTACAATTCTGTTTGTGTGAGTGACAATACGTTGCTTATTATTCTTCTCTAAAGGTGACAGATTAAAAAGAAAAAGATATTAGAGAGGTAAATATTTTATTATAAAATCATCGAGATTTTGTCGATAGGATTAGAAGGACAAAGATAGGAATAGTTATCACATTTCTTCTCCAGACCCCAATATTCTGCTTCGTAGTAAGAATCTTCTATATCGTCTTCTGACATAGATGATGTAGGCCTGGAAAATAAATTATTTAATTAATACTGCTTTATCATCGTATTTTAACTTTTCAATTAATAACAACTTTTAAACTTTCGCGTTTCATTATTATATTTTAATGTTCATACGGGGATTAACGCGAACAAAATTTTTTAAGGTAAAATATATTACCTTGAGGCCTGACGTTTCGGCCAGGTTACACCAGCCGTGGTCGCAGGCAGACTGATCCAGCGATGTCACGACTCCGCTGTCAGGGTAGATGTTTCTTCATCCACCCTCAACTCGTGATTATTGTAATTTGTACCGCGACACACAACACTTATTATGTCCCTATTCTGTAAGTCAACCGGAAGGTGCCTATTCTGATATTTAACCGACTGCGAACTTAAGCGAGGTTGTGTAATTTTAATCACTGGGTTCCATGTCGGGGATAGTTTGAAACCGTCTTCGCGATTGAATGTTTTGTGTTTCTTAATTTCAATTGCTTCTCGCACTAGTCTTGAGTAAAAGTGGCGATCTGTGGAGAGGATTTCCGTGCGATGGAATTCGATCCAGTGATTAATGCCCGGTTGTAATATATGTTCGGCTATCGCTGATTTATTCGTTTGTCGGTTTTTTACAGCGGCGATATGTTCTTTGACCCTTTCAGCTATCGTCCGCTTAGTCTGGCCTATGTAAGAACTGCCGCAGCTGCAGTTTATCCTATAGACACCTGGTGTTTGTAACGGCAAAACATCCTTCGGTGTGCCCACTATGTTGCTAACCTTTGCCCCCGGCGTAAAGATAGTGGGTATTGAATATTTCTTCAATAGACCGCCGATCTTATGAACGTTAACCCGTATGAACATTAAAATATAATAATGAAACGCGAAAGTTTAAAAGTTGTTATAGCAAACCGATACGGGTCGGATATTGCAAAACAAGTACGTCATCTAGAATTCCTACGGAAAAAACGTGCGCGAGTGGAAACATCGTTGATATTTCTAGTGAAGTGTCGCGATTGGGACTTGTTACCTGCGTGTGTGCGTATTAAGCCGCGTAGTGATATCGCATTTTCTCGTAGGATTCTAACAAACGCGAGTGTACGACTCCTGAGACAATTAATTAGAAATAAGCACAGTGAGCTGGATAATATACAGAGTGAGCTATATGCGTTACATTTAAAGTGTAGTGTTAGTCTATCTCGTGAAGATTATGAATTGTGTGATCGGGTTACGTATCTACAAGCGTGCCGTACCTATGAACTCCTCTCACATAGGGCATGTAGGCCGGTTGTCGTTTAACTGTGAAATGTGAGAGGAGTGACAGACAAGATTGACAGACAAGATCGGCGGTCTATTGAAGAAATATTCAATACCCACTATCTTTACGCCGGGGGCAAAGGTTAGCAACATAGTGGGCACACCGAAGGATGTTTTGCCGTTACAAACGCCAGGTGTCTATAGGATAAACTGCAGCTGCGGCAGTTCTTACATAGGCCAGACTAAGCGGACGATAGCTGAAAGGGTCAAAGAACATATCGCCGCTGTAAAAAACCGACAAACGAATAAATCAGCGATAGCCGAACATATATTACAACCGGGCATTAATCACTGGATCGAATTCCATCGCACGGAAATCCTCTCCACAGATCGCCACTTTTACTCAAGACTAGTGCGAGAAGCAATTGAAATTAAGAAACACAAAACATTCAATCGCGAAGACGGTTTCAAACTATCCCCGACATGGAACCCAGTGATTAAAATTACACAACCTCGCTTTAGTTCGCAGTCGGTTAAATATCAGAATAGGCACCTTCCGGTTGACTTACAGAATAGGGACATAATAAGTGTTGTGTGTCGTGGTACAAATTACAATAATCACGAGTTGAGGGTGGATGAAGAAACATCTACCCTGACAGCGGAGTCGTGACATCGCTGGATCAGTCTGCCTGCGACCACGGCTGGTGTAACCTGGCCGAAACGTCAGGCCTCAAGGTAATATATTTTACCTTAAAAAATTTTGTTCGCGTTAATCCCCGTATGAACATTAAAATATAATAATGAAACGCGAAAGTTTAAAAGTTGTTATAGCAAACCGATACGGGTCGGATATTGCAAAACAAGTACGTCATCTAGAATTCCTACGGAAAAAACGTGCGCGAGTGGAAACATCGTTGATATTTCTAGTGAAGTGTCGCGATTGGGACTTGTTACCTGCGTGTGTGCGTATTAAGCCGCGTAGTGATATCGCATTTTCTCGTAGGATTCTAACAAACGCGAGTGTACGACTCCTGAGACAATTAATTAGAAATAAGCACAGTGAGCTGGATAATATACAGAGTGAGCTATATGCGTTACATTTAAAGTGTAGTGTTAGTCTATCTCGTGAAGATTATGAATTGTGTGATCGGGTTACGTATCTACAAGCGTGCCGTACCTATGAACTATGCAGTACTACCCACGATCGAAAATTCTCGAAGATATATAATCGACGGTATACTGAGAACCGAGCGTCACCCGCAATTTCGAGCCATCCGAAAGATACCGTTATAAACCTTTCGAACACGAGTCTAGATGACATTGCAATTAACATCTTGGCTAAAGGTATGAATTTCGCTTTAACACCTAAGCGAATACCGTATGAGAATGTAATCAGCAGTGTTGAAGAAACGATAGCACGTAATAAAATACCGGACAGTGATGCGGACACTCTCAGACAGGACGTCGCGGTAATATTACGGAAATCGAAACCGCCTGCTACCAACATTACTACAGAAGAGCGTCAAGCACTGAAAAGTGTTCGGGACAACCAGGACATCTTAGTGCTTAAGGCTGACAAAGGAAACGCCACTGTAGTGATGAATACGACTGATTACCAACAAAAAATACGGGAACTATTGTGTGATAAAAAGGTATATAAACCGGTCTCATACAATCCCACGGCCAGGGTCACACGCAAAATACGCGCTTTGATACAGGAAAACCAGGACCTGTTTACAGAAGACGAGTACGAAAGACTTTATAGACCTAAAGCACACCAACCACCTAGGTTATATGGCTTGCCTAAAATACATAAGTCCGGCGTGCCGCTGCGGCCTATCGTAAGTCAAATCGCCTCTCCTACTTACGACCTTGCAAAGCACGTCGCATCAGTATTGCAGCCATTTGTGGGTAAATCACCGTCTTATGTTAAGGATTCACGCCACTTCGTTCAAATAATCAAGGAGATTACATTGGAACCGAATGAAATAATGGTGAGCTTTGATGTGGAGTCCCTTTTCACCAATGTTCCAATAGATGAGTGTCTGGACGTAGTGAGAGAGAAACTTAGGGATAGCGAAATGCCGTTAAATTATATTGATCTACTAAAGCACTGCCTAGAGGGTAACTATTTTCTTTTCCAAGGTCAGTACTACCTCCAGATCGATGGTGTCACAATGGGTAGTCCAGTAGCCCCGGTACTTGCCAACCTCTGGATGGAACATTTTGAAGAGAAAGCTCTCAGCCTTGGACCGAAGATCATCAGACTGTGGAAAAGATACGTAGATGATATTTTTAGCATCGTCAAGGGTAGTAGAATAGAGGTGGATCAATATATACAACATTTAAACTCCATTCATCCTAAGATGATATTTACATATGAAATGGAGGCGGAAAGATCGCTACCTTTCCTAGATGTACGAATAAAAGTGAAACCTAATGGGTCCTTATCGCACTGTGTATACCGCAAACCGACACACACCGATAGGTACCTACACGCATCGTCACACCACCATCCTCGTCACTTACAGTCCGTTGTAACCTCATTAAAGAACAGAGCTCAGGATCTCTGTGACCCTGAACATTTGGAGCAGGAGCTGGACCATGTTCAGGAGGTACTTGCGAACAACAGATATCAAGTGAACAGACAAACCAGGCAACCGACAAAAAGACGCAAACATCCGGAAGTTAAACGACAACCGGCCTACATGCCCTATGTGAGAGGAGTGACAGACAAGATCGGCGGTCTATTGAAGAAATATTCAATACCCACTATCTTTACGCCGGGGGCAAAGGTTAGCAACATAGTGGGCACACCGAAGGATGTTTTGCCGTTACAAACACCAGGTGTCTATAGGATAAACTGCAGCTGCGGCAGTTCTTACATAGGCCAGACTAAGCGGACGATAGCTGAAAGGGTCAAAGAACATATCGCCGCTGTAAAAAACCGACAAACGAATAAATCAGCGATAGCCGAACATATATTACAACCGGGCATTAATCACTGGATCGAATTCCATCGCACGGAAATCCTCTCCACAGATCGCCACTTTTACTCAAGACTAGTGCGAGAAGCAATTGAAATTAAGAAACACAAAACATTCAATCGCGAAGACGGTTTCAAACTATCCCCGACATGGAACCCAGTGATTAAAATTACACAACCTCGCTTTAGTTCGCAGTCGGTTAAATATCAGAATAGGCACCTTCCGGTTGACTTACAGAATAGGGACATAATAAGTGTTGTGTGTCGCGGTACAAATTACAATAATCACAAGTTGAGGGTGGATGAAGAAACATCTACCCTGACAGCGGAGTCGTGACATCGCTGGATCAGTCTGCCTGCGACCACGGCTGGTGTAACCTGGCCGAAACGTCAGGCCTCAAGGTAATATATTTTACCTTAAAAAATTTTGTTCGCGTTAATCCCCGTATGAACATTAAAATATTTTCAATTAATAGACTTATTTTTAATTTTAATTTTTTTCTTTCTTTTAGGCTTTGAAAATGGTAAAAAGTGCAAAAAATTATAGAGGGATGAAACTATTGGAAAAAAGAGAATGCAACGAAAACGAAAGGAAAAATAAATTACGGGCGATCTGAGGTCGGAAACTGGAAGCGGTGCTTTTTCGATATTGAGGTCAAAATAAGGTGAAAAAATAAGTATTTTAAAATAAAAAAAAAAATACTGGCAATAAATCTATATAAATATAAAAGATTTCCACCTAAATATTGACTCATCACGATATCTCTGAAACCACAGGGCTTAAAGACTATTAATTTGGTAGGAATATTTCTTTTGGGGCGGGGGCGTTAACATTGGAAAATTCCCGTATTTAAACTATAGCTCCTATCGACTCCAAATTTGGTAGGGATCTCCTATATGTGATGTAGAAATGATCAATGAGCAGATTTTATGATAACTCATCCCCAATAAGGATTAGGGAAGAGGGAGGGGGGGGGCGTTAACAATAAAATTTTTTAAGTGTGTAACTCCAAAATTACTAAACCAATTTTTACCAAATGTTGTGAGCATCTGTAATTTGGTCTAACTTAGGAGATAGGGTAGTTTTTTATTGCAATCGGATCTGGGAGGTGGCGCTGATATCGGTATTGTAAGCTATCAAATTTGGTAGCTGTTTTCCGGGCAGGACAACGTCTGCCGGGTACTGCTATTCGACCGAGCATTTGTGTCTATATATATCTAAAAATGAATGTTTGTCTGTATGTCATTTATAGAATCGTATCGAGCTCACAAAGGTTTCTGAGTTGGTACGATAAAAAATAAAAATAAAAAAAGCGCGCCAACGCGCGCTGGGTACTACTAGTATGATAATAAATTACTATATAATAAATATATAAAAAGTTACTGGTAATAAATATAATAATAATAAATTACTGGTAATCATAAAAATTATGCTAATAATTTTTTTTTTGAGTTGGATCTTATGTTTTATTGAAAAAATTCTCTTCTCTTCTCGTCTTTTTTGACAAATATGGATTCATATTCTAATTTTTTTTTACAATATTAGGTTCATTATCGCCTTGTGCCAATGTGCTGTAAATGTGAACTTTTTATTTGGCAAAGGCTTTTAGAAAATAATTTCGGCAAAGCCAATAAAATTTAGCCGTTCACCGTATGTAAAACATTTGAGATATTACCATTCAGGGTTAGGTTCCTTTAGCACTCCTTTAATGTATGCTACATTTATTAGATTTCTGTGCCACACAATGTTTCACAGTCACCACACGTCCCGATATTACATTCCTACTATTTCATATTATTACAAAGCTGGCTGGCGAATTTCGAATTTATTATGGTGAACGTAAATTCGTTGATCGTTTGTTCAGAATGTCAACATTATGGGGTCGGAGTTTAATTAGCTAAAATCGTTCGAACAATGTTTGATTGGTTTTGGAATGGAACGGCTTTTGATTCGGGTCGGTGTTATAATAGTGTATTTTAAACTTGTACGATTAAAATAATGGATATTGATATATTTAAGGGTATGGTTAAGATGGATGTAAATCTGTGATCTTAAGGCTTTCAACTAATCTACTACCGGTTAATTATAAAGGCTGATATGCTGAATGTAAAAAAATAAAATAATTTACCTAAATGAGAGTCAAATATAGCTTAGGTTAACTTTTCTTCAAGTGTTTTGAGCAACCCACAACGTTTCTTAACATAATAAACTATTAGTGACTTTAAAAAAAAATAAGTACTTTAATTTTACATTTTATTGCTGCATATCTGAATAGGTAGGTGAAAATACTTTTAAAAAGAATCAAAATATTCGCCCCGTTTGTGTCTAGTCTAATGGTACTTAACTGGTATTTTGACTAGCCCGTTGGCGCAGTTTGTAGTGCTTTCTGCTCCGGGGGTCGTGAGTTCGATTCCCACCCCGAGTATGGGTGTAATATGTATTTTTATTCATATATGTATTATTTATATGTATGTTTATCGAAAAAAAAAATTGTAGTCATACCAGTCGGCTGTTACCTATAACACGAGCATTAAGTCGCTTACTTTAGGAACAAATGACCGTGTGTGCATGTTGTAAATATTTATTTATTTATATAATACCATTACAAAATGCTTATAAATTGTATAGTCAGAAATAAAAACATGGTTCTCAATTAAAGTATATTTTGCGAAAGCCTTTTGTTTCTTTATCGATAGAGCTTTTTTGTAACAAAGAAGGAAACTTATTTTATCATTTAAATATAGATAAAAAGAACTCGTCTTCGCATACAATAAGTAATGTTTTATCACGTATTCCTACAAAAAAAAAAACAATCGATAGAAGTTAATTCCTAACAACTTTTCAATTTTCTTTCAAACATATTAAGCGAATACTTAAGATAAATATAAACAGACGATAAAAATGACATTATCATAATACATACCTATCATAACACAGGCTTAAGTACATATATGAGTAAGTTATCTCGGAACGACTCACGTGAGAATGAGATGGAGTAAATCGCCTAGGACGCCGTTATGCAAGAATTGCGAGGCGTTCTCGCAAATGGCCCTTAGTAAGCACAGTCCCGGGTAACCGTGTCTGAAAATAGACGTAAGAATATAAGAATCGCATCTTAAAGAGCGATTTTCATTGTCTTCGAATCGTTAATGTAGTGTTAAAGGGTTTCGGAATCGTTTCAAAGGTACTGGAGGGCGTGTTTTTGCTTGAAATGACGATTTCGTTTTACGTTTCGTAAAAGAACTTTGAATGAGATATATAGATATACTAACGAATTATGGATTGGGGGATATATATGCCTATCTATATGTACGATAAAATTGTAGCAGGTCCAATCGATACAACAGAAATGTATTTTTTTTCATGTTTGTTTGTTTGCTGACCCTACCAGTCTATATTTTTGTTCACACAACCGATTCTACTGGATAAAAGAAAATGAAACTAGGAATGATTTTAGCAGACCAAATAATATGAAGTCCAGAAAGTAAAAAAAAAAAACTAACGCAAGGCTTACTATCTTAAGTTCCTGTTCACACTTTATATTACAAAATGAAAGTAAGAGATGACGCTGGATGACGAATGGGGAAATTGCAAGTCCTGGGTAACAGGTATAAATAATTTAATATTAAGTTGTGTCTTATTTCATAAGAGACGCCTTTTTCTATATCTCTAAATAACAGGTCATTGTTAATATGTCCTTAACGTACATTATACGTGAAATGATTAGTCATCGAATTTGTTTTTCAGAAAGTTTAAAAATAGAGTTTCAACAGTCATACATGTAATTTAACCTTCCATATTCAAATTAACTAAGTACTAAGTCAGTGGAAAAGTTATTAATTTAAAACAAAAATATATTTCGAATAGTATAGAAAGATAGATAAAAAAAATCTCGGACATAGTGAAAGAAAAAAGTATCTAAATGTAGTAATTACAAGAGAACTGGCACTCAAAAGGTGTAAAAATGTCTCAAAGTCATAGTCTTTTTAAAGTTACGTTCGTATGTGGTGTTTGCGAGTCATGTATGTAAGGTATTCAGCAAATCGTGTTGGGCACTAAAATACTGGATAAAGAAGTTGAAATATAGATCTTTATTACCTTTAATTCTACTAAAGATGTGACAATTTTTTTTATAATTTTGAAATTCGTATTTGGAACGTTCTTTCGAATTTTTATTATATAATTTCGTAATGTTAAGACTTGACTAAATGGATGAAATAAATAATTACAAAATTGTCGTACATTTTAGTAAAATTAGTAGTTAAAAGCTTACGTCCTATCTTTTAAACAGAAAGTAATTAACTTTATAGAGTCGTTAATCTTGATAGTGTTTGTAAAGGTAAATGTAAGTAAGTAAGGTAAAGGTAAAAAGGTAAAAGGTGATTTGTAAGGTAATTTTTCTTTATGAGATAGAATATAGTTAGGTTGAGCATTAAAGTGGTTTGTTATGATTTTTATATTTATCTTTATATTTAAGTGATATATCCGCAGGCTTATAATGCCCGTGCTTTTGTTATTCCATTTTTTTTTGTTTAAACATGCATCGGTAATTCACTGCAACTTTAGAATCCTAATTTTTTATCTTTATATTATAAATACACAGTTTTTTTTTCTCACCTTTCAAGCATGTCTTCAATAAAGGTATATAAACGTCGACGAGTTAAAATTGGGCGACTGTCGTTGACACTCCTTAGACGTCGGATGTTAGGTGCCTGGTAAAATAATTATCATTCACTTGACATACTGTTTGGAGTACGTCAAAAGTGGAATTCGTTAATACAGTACACTTATGTAAAATAATATATTTAATTTTTAAATGAAAATTATTCGCACTAAATTTAAACATTTTTGAATATCATATCAAAAATTGATCGCTCCAGCGGGGATCGAACCCGCGTCTCCGGCTCTAGCCAATTAAGCTATGGAACGATGTACCCGCTAGACGAAATTTTTGATATGATAATTTTTATTTTCGGTTTAAGCGAACCGTGGCGCCATCTGTAGTGAGTTCTTTACTGAGACCCGTAACTAATTTTTTTAATCAGAGCAGTAACATTGGCCGTTAGGCCAGTAAACAGTAACAGTAGTACAAATATAAGACGATGCACGGCGATGCAGTTGTAAAATTAAAATAATTTTTTTGAAGTTTAAGTGTCGCAATTTTGAGATATTTAGAGCTGACTAAAGCCTATTCTAGGTATTTAATTTAAAAAAATAAAAATTTATGACTTTGTAAAAAGTTTCTTTTAAATAGAGTAACTGTTACAATTTCTTGTTGTCTCGTCTCAGCAGAATTTACATACCGAGGCGGGAGCTATTCTTTGAGTATGAAATGCTTTTGATACCCAACTTATGTATATTTAAATTTTGATAGAAGTTTACCTACACAGTAAAACTTATATATACTAATTTTTGAGCCAAATTAAGAGGTTGTGTTTTGTTGTAAAATAATTAAAATCCACCAAAACGTTCAATCTGAATCGTCTATGGGTTTACCACATTTACGCTGATGGACTTAATTATAGCCACGTGTCCTTATCATTACAGCGAATAAATGAATTTTAACGACGACAAGCAAATTTTAATTTCACTGTTATTTTATTTGTAATTTACCTGCACGATTAATGGTTACATAAAAACATTTCGAGATAGAGAAATAGAATGAAAGAAAAAGACGACTGTATTTTCGATCACGTGACTGAAGTAAAACTTTAAGTAAAACTTTTTTAGCTCCATGAATACGTATGTATATAATTATCAATAATTCAAATTATGAGAAAGAGAGAAAGAAAATTTGCGCTTGCACCTCTCTCTCTTGACTCACAGTGATATACGAAACGTAACCCTCTCTCTTTCTATCTTAACTAATTTATTCTCCCTCTCAACTTCCCCAAGGCAAGTGTACGTAAAGAAGTTTTACTTCAAAAACCGCAAATTAAAATGATCCTAATAACAAAACATTTTCACCAATCAGAAACCTTTATGCCAACAAAGCTTTGTTTCAACGTAAACGCGTAAGCTTTGTGATTTTGTACATGCAATATTGTATACTGTAAAAATATGAGTGTTTAATTATTATTAATAATTATTAATAACTTACACCGATATCCCCAAGTAAAGGTTCGAAGTAGGTAGCATTATCCACGTTATAGTAATTCGCTTCGAAGAACCATGCCACACTCACTAACGACTCGGGGTGAAGGGGTATTGATACTGTTGCGAATACCTGTTAAAAAATTACTTTTAAATATTTTATATACATATAAGACATTAGTTGACTACTTAAAATTGGAATCGGAAAATTATACAATCTGTTGCTCTGAAAAAACAAAGATTTTATTATACAATTTTTCTTTATACATTATGATAAATAAATTATGAAAACCCTTAACCTACCTGAAAAAAACAAAAAAACGACATTTAAACTTATTTACCAATTCTTATACATAAAATTAAAATTAAATATTTCTTTTATATGTGACTATTATGGAGTGTCAGAAATCTCTTATAAAACAATACTACTGCTATAAAAAAGGTACTATACAAATATACAAACTCAAAGGAATATATACCTTTATATATATTTTTAAGATAGAACTAACAAGGGAAGTACGACGAGAATACTTCAAAATGGCATGAGATTCCTTGTAGTTTTAGTACTATTTTAGGTTGTTGAACTTATCCTATAAAATGTCGAGTGATCAGTCAATGTTAAAAAGCAAATTTTTCATACTTTTAACCCTGCAGTGGTCGCGCGCCAAATAGTTACGCGAGTGGTCGCGTGGAATATATAAATAATCTATTTAAAAATTGGAAACAAAAAAACGAGTATTTAAAGATATTATATTTATTAGTTCTATAAAAACATCATCATCTTTAACTAAAGTATTTTATTATTAACAAAACCTTATTACAGCTTAAGTGTTACATATAATGAAAGTACATAAAAAAATCTCTAAATTGACCCAAAAATCACCTATTGACTCCTTTTGATTCCGATAACAAAATGACTAATGCTGGGAACTAGCTTCTAAATTATATTTTCTACGCATATAGTCAAAAATGTCTTCAGAGGATCCACTACATATTATAAGCATATTGCACGCGGTGCACATCTTTCAAGCGCTATTCTTGTAATTAATATTAATGTTATTCGATGTTGCTTCCGATTTAGTGGGACGAATTTTCACATCTGTGATGCTCAAAAAGACTTAATCTTGACTATTAGAATACTTTGTACATTTTTTTTCAAATCTCTTAAGAACCAATGGTTTCATCCATGCTACAAATAAGTTAATCAAAAACTCACATCTGCAAACAATTTTTTTCATTTTGCATACATTTTTTAATTATTATTTTTTGTTAAGCTGTTCATTTAAGCCCAGAATACTATACAGTGACTTTGCTTAATTTTCTATTCAAAGGAACTGTTTTGACCGTATCGTCACGTCAGTGCAACGACGTCGCTGAGGTCGCTAACTTTAGATCTTTCACCCAACTCGTCACCAGGGATGTCCTGTTTCTCGGACTCCAAT
Source organism: Melitaea cinxia (assembly GCF_905220565.1). Classification (NCBI taxonomy): domain Eukaryota; kingdom Metazoa; phylum Arthropoda; class Insecta; order Lepidoptera; family Nymphalidae; genus Melitaea; species Melitaea cinxia. The sequence continues at coordinate 3,378,111 of NC_059406.1, forward strand.
TGAGATTTATTGTTCTGCTCTTCCGAATGATTAATCTTCTTGTCAATGCTTGAATTAGCTCAAAAACTTTGTTTTTAGTTTTGACTTCAGCCACTACGTATTTGTAAGTTGTCGATTATTCATTTTTGTTCTAAAAAATAAAGTAATATTGTGTTATAATAATTTCGCGGCTATCACGGTTTCACAATTATCACAAAAAAGATATTAACAAAATAATGTGCCAAAAATATTAACGTATTCGGTCGCGTGGATTATATGTTTGCGGAGATCACATGACACAACTAAATGAAGCTTGGCCTCGTGATGTGCAGAGTACGTTGCTTGAATATAATGAGAATTGCTTGAATGAAAACACATGGAAACCTATGAAGCTAATACTAACCGATTTTTAAAAATTATCGATTTTGTATGGGTGAATTGATTAATTGATTGATTATACAATCGACGGGACCACATCAGGTTTAATTTAAGGTTATTCTCAAAGAATGATCCAAAGTCATGCCCATCATATGTAAAGTAACATTGTTACATTTCACAATGTAACATTGTTACATTTAACAAGTTACATTTCGATGGATGAAAAGTATATTTCGTTTGTCTATTTCTTGCACTAAACAGTCTATGTTATTAATCTGCTTTATGACAAATTTTATTTTATTATATTATAACTAGCTGACCAACCGCTAACGTTGTTTTGCCATATATGTTATTAAACCCCTCAATCCCCTTTATAACATAGGGGTAATAGATGTTAGCCGATTCTCAGATCTAACCGATATGCACACAAAATTTCATAAAAATAGTTCCAGCCGTTTCGGAGGAGTATTTTAACTAACATTGTGACACGAGAATTTTATATATAAGATTTGTTTTGAAGTTTCCTTCGATTCCATTCTTTCGATTCCATCAACAGAACTAATCACGTTAATGCTTAAATAGTAAGAGTTATTTATGCGAGAGTTTTTGAACTAAAAATTGTAACATTTTAAAAAGATAAATAAATATTTAATCATTTTGATAGTAAAAGTATTCTTCATTGTTTTTCACTTTAGGTCTTGGCAGCTTCATTGGAGGGGGCGGAGAGTAGGTGCGGAGATTTACTAGCCGTGAAAAGGGGTTCCGGAAAGTAGCTATTACGATGGGCGTATATATGGAAAACAAAATTTATACAAAATTTTATATTACTAAAAAAGTCTCTATTATATTAAAAGTCGTACTGTGTGGCTACGGTACCAAAGAATATAGCCACCTCCTCTCTTCCCGTGGGTGTCGTAAGAGGCGACTAAGGGATAACACAGTTCCACTACCACCTTGGAACTTAAAAAGCCGACCGGTGGCGGGATAACCACCCATTTGCTGGCTTTGAAATACACAGGCCGAAGACGGGCAGCAGCGTCTTCGGTGCGACAAAGCCAGTACTGCGGTCACCAACCCGCCTGCCCAGCGTGGTGACTATGGGCAAAACACATGAATTCACGCTATTTTTGGCGTAAACTTGTGGAGGCCTATGTCCAGCAGTGGACTGTATAGGCTGTAATGATGATGATGATATTAAAAGTTGGCTATGAAATAAAATACTTAAAACTCGCGATAATAATCAGAAGCATTTATATCAATTTACCTAATGAATATCCAAATTGTTACTACTATTTTTTTATACTATATTATTACTATCATTTTATAATAATTTTTAATTTAAATTATAGTTAACAATCTGAAGTTGTTGCTAATTGATACAATTGTTATTTATTATTATTATTGTAATTCGTAAATTGAACGATTTTTACATTCTCTGTAATCTCACTAATTTATTTGAGTTTGCTTGGTTTCGTAAGGCGTATCTACGCCATGTACTTATTATGTGTTAACAATCTTTGGAAACTGTTTTGCTGAGGATTTTTTAGATATGTGCTACATTATAGCCTATACAGGCCACTGCTGGACATAGGCCTCCACAAGTTTACGCCAAAAATAACGTGAACTCATGTGTTTTGCCCATAGTCACCACGCTGGGCAGGCGGGTTGGTGACCGCAGTACTGGCTTTGTCGCACCGAAGACGCTGCTGCCCGTCTTCGGCCTGTGTATTTCAAAGCCAGCAGTTGGATGGTTATCCCGCCATCGGTCGGCTTCTTAAGTTCCAAGGTGCTATTTATAAAAAAAAAAACATTATATACTGTTTGTTTCCATGAAAATAAATAAATAAAGTTTTGTAAGATTCGCCTTTTCCTTTTGCCTTGAAACGTACATTTTCTGATAAAGCACTGGCGTAGAGAAGTTGTCGTCTGCGCTAACAATCGTAAGTTAGATCCTTGTAATATGATGACATTACAGCTTGTCACAAAAAATATCAGTTGATGTCATTCGTCATTGTTTTGTGAATGGTTCCGAACCATTTATAAAAGATTTAATTTTGTTAAGGCTATTAAATTTAAAGCGTCTCATATGTTTAAAATGATTATGAATTCTCAGAGTTTTTCTTTACCTGTGCTATATTAAGTATTATATGATTATGAATTCTCAGAGATTTTCTTTACCTGTGCTATATTAAGTATTATATGATTATGAATTCTCAGAGTTTTTCTTTACCTGTGCTATATTAAGTATTATTTCTTTATACAAAGATCGATATAAACATAGTTGTAGTCAGTATAATGTTTTAAGTTGTGTGATGCATTTGGTATCTTGCCAAATGAAATCCTGCTTTCAACCGGAACACATCGAATATACGTAAATTTCACGAAGAGCTAAAAGGGTTCGAGTGACGGTATTAACTTGTAATCGCTTTACTTAATACAATTTGTAGTGGTACTATGTAGTCAATGACATTATATTAATTTTCATACTTATTATAGAAGTATATACAAGAGCGTGTGTATATTATATATATGCATTTATGTATTTGATGATTTGTGTATGTATATGTATATGTATGTGTATGTTTATGTGTATATCTGTATGTATGTATATGTATGTGGTGTACATGTACGTATGTGGGTATAATATGTATATGTGTATGTTACATAACATTTTTGTGCTCCATCCCACACTTCTTATTTAGTCCTCTGCCCTGAAAGATTGCCTGGAAGAGATCGCTGTATTAGCTGATAAGGCCACCTGTTGCAACTGATGCAAATTCTATTTTTATATATCATTTGTAATGCTGTTAAAACCTTGTATTGGTGTGCGAAAGTGTAAATAAATAAATATGAATAAACTTTTACTACACGTATTCTTATTGTAAAACAACAAAAAAAAATACAAAAATAAAAAGGTACAAAGGACCTTATCGCATCAACCTTTAAAATTCATCAAAACAAAATGATGACGAAATGTCATGTGTATTAATTGCGTAGACTTTTGTTCAGAAATAAATTCGGAAAAGGAAAAACTTCCCTGTATATTTATTAGATAAAAATGAAATAACTTACTCCCCATTGCGTGGCTGGTGTAAATAAAAGATATCTCCTGTGTCTCTTTTCCGCTGTTATTTGTGTAGTAAGTGTTGCTTGAAGCAGACATAATCTGAAAAGGTTAATTGGTTTTATTATTTATCTTTATTACCAACTAATACTTTAATTTAAGCGTTTGTTTTTGTCTGTGTACGCAATCATCTCGCGATTGTGGGATGTATCAGACGATTTAAATAAAAAAAAAAACCGTTTTGAAGCTTACACGCTGTAAAATCTTCTAATATATAAAATTCTCGTGTCGCGGTGTTTGTAGTTAAACTACTCCGAAACGACTTGACCGATTCTCATGAAATTTTGTGTGCATATTGGGTAGGTCTAAGAATCGAACAACATCTATTTTTCATACCCCCTAAGTTATAAAGGAGGGGGGGGGGATTAAGGGGGCTTATAGCATGTATGGTAAAACAACGTTTACGGGGTCAACTAGTAATAGATAAGCTGCTGATTGGATTTCACAAGTTTTTATTTTTATTTTCTAGTGGGTATTTAATCAGAAGATCTTCTGGAAGTTTTGAAATTTTTTTTTACGCTCTTACTTAAAATACTGTATTTAAAAAACAAATAGTGGCTTCATGGACCGGGGTTTATATAATAATATATATTATCTCAAACGGATTTTCGTATGAGGTTTTGCTCAAACCGTAGTTGATGGAGTGGTTGTCTTCGGAACTGAACTGTAAATTATCCTAGTGTATCTTTTAGTATATTTACGTAGCTTTGTGCGATTGTTAGTGAGCTAAGAATACCGCTACGAGTTTTGTTTCGTATTTATGATCTGCACAATGTATGTAACTATTAGTTTTTGTCACTTGTATTTAATTTTTATATTTACAATAATTTTACCCTTTTCAGTTTTAGAATGTCAATGATAAATAAATAAATAATAAATAAACGCTTCACACTCAACGGCCCCCAGTAGGATTTCCTCCTGTGTCGGGGGTCCGAAAACACACACAATATACAAGAACAACGCCCAGACCACGACAAACATCTATATGGCCGATACAAATGTCTGTCGAGAGCGGGAATCGAACCCGCGACCGCCAGCGCAACAGCTAGTGCAGAGACCGCTGCGCCAACGCGTCGTCGCTAGATGTGTCATGTTAAAAACTGAAAGATTTTCGAGACTAGTATAAGATAATGAAATGTATGTTTTGTATACTAGATAAATGGCATCAAATTTTGTAACAGTAATTCATTCTGACAATTTAGCCTGTAGCATCCCATTGCTGAGCATATGCCTCTTTCTCCATACAGGAGAAGAATTGGAGCTTAATCACCACGTGCGGATGTGTAGAGCAACTGTGAAGCACCTCTGCGTGTTGGTGGATATATTCCCTACTGCGAGTAACGATCGCTATCAGGTATCTGATAACATCCGGCATCGACAACTTAACGTGCTCTCCGAGGCACGGTGGGGAGACCCACAGGTACTGACATCCAAACCAATTTGCACAAATAAAAATATCTCATGAATCTAAAGTTTTATATATATTCTTTATTGCACTTAAAAGCACATAAAAAAATATTAGTACAATGGCAGTTGGAAAGGCCGAACTTATCTCTGAAAAAGATCCCTACCAGTTTACCCATGGGAGTGAAGGACGGTGTTATCGCTAGGTACAGAAGTGCGAGAGAACAAAAAAAAACCCAAAGGACAAAAAAAATTGTAAACAGATAAACTACATAGATACATATTCCATACATATATACATGAATACATAAATACATATACATACATACATACATACATACATAACTAAATAGATACGTATATATTCTAAGTCTTATACACTAGGACTAACTTTGGAAAGTAGGTGATTTCTTAAGCTTTTTTATAGCGTAAGCACTCATTGAAAATCTAAAGACAAGTTACAACACTAGTAAGATTTTAAAATCTACAACAAGTTAACAATTTATTTAATTTTGCAATATTCACAAACACTAAGGAACTAATAATATAATTTTCGATACGTACATAATTATGCCGCTATTAATCCACATTACTCCAACCAATAGAAATCTCTAAAAACGACTGTCACACTTGATATTAACATCGACTCTGTCCAACTGTCTAAAACCTATCGTACAGAGTTTACTGTTATTTGAATTGCAATTCTATGTTAATGGCAAAGAGTTTGTTTTACTCTATTGACGTGATGAAGATATGTTATTCTAATGTCGAAACGTAAGCACATAGATCATGCTAAGTGTTCCTAGTATCTATATTGAGATAAGAAATTGTTAAACTGTTCTTTTTTCTGTGTGCGTTTGTGTAATTAGTACCAGTACATAGTCGGGTATATTTTTTAAAATTTTCCTTTTTTAACAGCAATATCTTGTGACAGAATACAGAGTTTAGGTTTTAGTCAGTACACTTCTGGAATCATGAAATTTATGTAATGGTACGTCATATTTTTTACAGATACGTCAATCCACGTACTATTTATTATTAAGTTTATATTTTTCTTTTAGTAATCGTATTGTTTTTATATTCTCATTCCTAATGATTCTATCTGTGTGTATTTTTGAACCTACTAATGAAAGTTAAACTAAATTGTTACTACGTAAATAGCGGATACTAAAATTTTATATTAAGTAACCTAAATCAGGGATTTGGTCCTTATTGGACCAAATCCCTGATTTATTGATATTGTCCTTCTACACAGAGTCGTAATTAAAAAAATAAAGATTTTAATCTTAGATGAATTAACGATAGTAATCTTAAGGAAACTATTAAAATAAATCGCCGATAATGTACGAACATCAAGCCTGTCACCAATTGGAAGTAGTTCTGAAACGCGCTAATTGGCTGGAACAAACCAAAGCGTAAAACTTTGTAATCGTGTTCGGGGTTGGATTGGACGCTTTACCTCACCGTGTTAGTTAGAAATTGTGGGTAAATTCAATTTAAGTACGCAAGATTATTATTTATAATGTAAGTAGGATATAAGAAAATGTTCGCACATTACACTAGTTATTAAATATTTTTTCAAACATAATTATGTAGTTATGATTATGAAAGTATTGCCAATGGTAGAATATGAATTTTTTTTAAAAACGACTAGCTGACTCGGCAAACGTTGCCTTGCCGCTAAACGCTATTTTAAAATAGGGGTTGATCGTAGAGGGTTGAAAATTTATGGTTGTATGTATTTTTTAATGTTGTATCATAAAAAAATAAAAAATAAATAATTTATCTAAAAGTTAAAAAAATAAAAATTAGGGGTGGACTACCCTTAGTCAAGTAAATACGCATTATCAAAGATTACTCTAAAAGTTGTAATCAGATCTCGATGAAATTTTAATGTGATTACATGATAAACATCGGCTTTCGACTAAATTCAAAATCATCAAAATCGGTACACTGGGTAAAAAGTTATGTGGATTTTCAAGGGTTTCCATCTTTCTCTCGATTTCTCTGAGATCCCATCATCAGATCCTGATTTTTTATCATGGTACCACACCTGGAATATCTCCTTTCTAACAAAAAAAGAATTATCGTTATTGGTTTATAAACGTCGAAGTTATTCCCGAACATACATAATGCGGTCGAATTGAGTCACCTCCTCCTTTTTTGAAGTCGGTTAAAAATAAATATAGTTATTTGAATTTATGAAAAAAGATACCCAAAAAGATTCATACATCACGAAGTCATAATACACCCAGATACATTTACGTACAAAACAAAACGGTGAAACAGTAAACAAAGTCACAAAATTCCTCCCCATAAATAAAAGGAATGGCACACGATCAACGTCACGAGCAGGAAAGATAGTGTAGTCGTGACACAAAAAACACATCAAATAGTCGTAGCTTAGTAAAATTTTCACGCAAATATACAACACCGCGTACCAATTACCACAACAGAATCATGTGCACAGGAAGTTAAATAGAATTGCGGCGTATAAGCACTAATGACGCAACTAATTTCATATTTGGCTGGCAACCTGATAACGCATATAAACAAGAATTGAAATAGAATTAAATTTGAATTTATAACCATTACAACGATATGTGTATTTTGGATCGGACTTTCTTTTAAAATGTTATTAAGGCGATTTGTATTTGTGTAATTCATTAATTATGTAAGATTGCCGGTGTAGGCTGGATGAGGATTGCGGAAAACCGGGACGTCTGGCGCGGACTTGGGGAGGCCTATGTCCAGCAGTGGACTGCGATAGGTTGAACTGACTGTTAATTGACTGACTCAATTAGCTAATTATTATTATATACGTGAATGTGGTAACTTTTATGCTTCATCTCCATGTATCATGATGTTTTATAACTTCTTTTTAATATATTTATATTATAAAGAAAAAATCTGGTAAATAAACTTTTTTAATTAGTGAATAGTATTTAGTTTTAAACTTTTAAAATACATTTTTCTTTTACATTAAAAATTCAAAGTATGTTAAGCTGTGTTTCTAATCTGGGATATACAGTACATATAATTGGAATTCAAGCATGCCATTAGATTTTGCACAACAGTGGAACAGAAGTCAATTTAAAATCATATCTTTTTTTACAGTTTCATTAACCTTTAGTAGTCAATGGCACCGTTGTGATATAATTAGGTCACCAGTGACTTGATAGTTACTGTAATTTTTAATTTTATAGAACAGTCATATTGTCAAGCAAAGTTAAATTGTATTTATTGAGTAAGATCTTTGTATCGTAAGTCTCTTCTCCACAGTGGACAATGTTGAGTGCTTCATCCACAAGACTGTTGAACTGTAAATTGGCTGATTAATGGTACAAATGTACTTAAGAAGAACAACTCTTAAGATTTTTTTCGCAAACATTTTGCATTAACTTATACTAGGTGACCCCGCAACCGTTGTTTTGCCATATGTGTCATTAACCCCTTAATCCCCCCCCCCATTTATAACTTAGGTGTATGAAAAATAGATGTTGTTCGATTCTCAGACCTAACCAATATGCACACAAAATTTCATGAGAATCGGTCAAGTCGTTTCGGAGGAGTTTAACTACAAACACCGCGACACGAGACTGTTATATACTAGACTAGATTTGAATTACCAAATTAGCTATTTTAATACTTACAAATTGCTATATACGAATGTAAAATTATTTTTATTAATCTCACAGTATTTGTAGAGTAGCGTTTGTAATTAGTTTGTATGTACTAAATACTAAAAGTTAAAATAATATACCTGCAACAGGAATATGAAAATTCTGATTAACGTTGAAACGTGTATAATGTTTCTGCGGTTTGTTTTATTACAAAGATTTCAAGTCTAAAGGTAGAAGCTAGTTGAGTTCCGAGAGATTTTTGATATATTATTAAAGTTGATGTCTGTTTTGAAACCTTTATTCCTTTGACTTTTCAGTGACATTTACTTGCAAATGTATATTATTATATTATAATGTAGTTATTGGATCATTAGATTGTGAAATATTCTTGTTTCGAATAAAAATGTTTTTATTGTTCTATTTGTAACCGTCGTAGGAAGACTAGTCATAACTAATTCTTCCTAACCACACTAACATTAAAATCCAGGTTTTGTTAAATGTTTTCACAAGCAATTTAACAGACATATCTGACTTTCTGAATATTTTTACAACCATTGACGTCTTATAAAATATAAATAATAAATAGCTTCTTTAAAATATATAGTTCTAATATGGTTTAATTTCTAATTTTGATCATAAAGGATCTACGCTAGATGCTGATGATGATGAGAACGCAATATTTAATAGTACTGTAAAAAACTTTTTTCGAATATACAATAAATCATAAAATATGTACGCTACAGGAAACTGAAGAATTCTCACAGATAAACCTAACTAGTTCATAGATCACGAAACGGCGTTCAACCCAAATCGTTCACAAAACATAACGGTTCATTAGACGCTACGAAGGCTCTATACAAACATCCAACATTTTATCTCACACAGTATTCACACATCGACAGACACGTTGCACGTTACTCACGATGTTGCTAAAGTTAATTTTGCTCAATTTACTTTTAACAACATCCAAAGGGAAGGTGAGACAGAGAAGGTATCTCGTATATCCCGACGGAGGACCCGCCCGAGCTCAGGTATATATTTTTTTATTTTCATAAATGATTGCAAATTTACATAACACAGATTTTAAGTTGAGTAAATGACGATCTTCTGCGATTCGGCTTAACGAAGCGATGTTTTTTATTCGTGAATGCAATTAAGATGCGAAGCGAGCCCTCTTTTTGAGCTAATTTTTATTTGTCTTTCGATTTCGAACTGTTTTAGTGTAAATGTCGAATGTGATTCGTTCAAATTTCCACGTAGAATTTATGTTTCATATTTTTTAGCAACGGTATCTGTTTTCCTAGTGTTTTTTTCTTCTTCTTATTTTTATATGAACGGTAATGGAAAAAATACGTTAGAATATTCAAATTAGGCAAACAATATAAGCAAAAAAAATTACAATCCTAACAACAGAATACATAATTATTTGTTTATTAAGGTTGGTAAAATGTCGTTAAAATAAACCTTACGTCACTTTTATAATACTTGGTCGATTAAAGTGTTATCATCACAACGAGTCCTTCAATCTTGTAGCAATGAAACAATTTATATGAGAATAAAGACTTCAAAGTACAACAGTTGTGAGATTACTTTCGTTTCGTTTTTATTTAATTTGCTTTGTTCTAATTTTTGTAAATTAAATTTTTGCTCACAATAACTTCATATTGTTCTCAAAGTTTCGACTAAATACGCAAATAAAAAAAAAATAAATAAAAACTGTTTAATTGAGTTTCATAAATAGCTTTTAAAAGGCCGGCCAATAAATAAAGTATGTAAGCTGTAAATAGTTTTCATTTTGACAAAGTATTTAAAGCTGTAAATAGTTTTCATATAGGTGACACGGATTCGATCCCCGCTCACGACAGATATTTTTATCGGCCATATAGATTTTGTCGAAGTCTGGGCATTTGTGCTTGTGTATTCTGTGTGTTTCCGGACCCCCGATACAGGAGAAAATCCTACTGGGGGCCGTTCAGTATGAAGCATTTATTTAGTTATTTTTTTATTGTGTCTAGTAAATAGGATCGAAATATTTATAACTCAAATGTAGTCGTAACTTTCTAACGTAACGACGTGTAGGCCGTAAATAGAAAGGATGTTAATAAGCTACTTTAAGGTAAGGTTAAATATATACTAAAACTAAACGATGCGGAGAGAGCACCAATCGTATTAAATAATAAAACCGGAGCTGAGAAATGGAGTAATGATATTTGAACGTTTCCCGATTCCAGTTTTTAATGAAATGAATTGATATAGCTGTAACATAATCGCTTTGATTCGACACTGACATAATTCGTGTTTGATCCTAATTTGATTGATTCATAGTTTACCATACTAGATTATCCTCTATCGCAAAGTAATTAATTTCGGCTTGATTATGGTATTCTCTATTCATATTTAGGTTGAGTAAACTTAGAAAAGGTTTTGTAAATTTACTGTAAGTTCACGCACTCTGAAATTAGTATACTCACCGTTATATAGTAATTAATGTTATTTTATAAATATTTTAAAGATGACAGATTAATGTAACTCAAAATAATATAGGTGTATAGTCCTGAATCTCTTAATAAAATTTGTCGCATTTATCGTTCGCTTCAGACTGTAATATCCCACTGCTGGATATAGGCCTTTTTCCCCACGTAGGAGAAGGATCAGAACTTAATCCACCATGCTGCTCCAATGCGGGTTGAATGTATATACCTATCTAAAGTTAGTAAAAATCAATAGCTTTTTCCAATTATAAATGATATGCCTTTTTAACTTTGCTACTTGTAATAAATACGAATAATAATGCAGTAGCTATGCTCCTGATATAAATTTCAAATAAAAATTAATTATTAATGAATTAGTTCAATGAGATGATTTAACTAACAAAAAAAAAAAATACATTTTTTACATTTTGTGCTTTTTTTCAGTTTATTATCGGCGTGGGTATACCCGTCGATTTGAAAGAAGCGTCCGTTACAGTTGGCACAGTTATAAAATTTCAATATGATTTACCAACAAACAGTACTGAATATACCTCTAGGATCTATGGGTTCGCCAACACAGTAGCTGGAAGAGATATGGAAGACGAGCAAGGAAATATTGAGGAGGATGATAGCACACGTTCTGTTATGTTTGACGAGGCAAGGAATGACGTAGGTGAAAGCTACAATGATACATTGGTAGATATAACGTTTAGTGATAGAAGGAAGCGATCACTCATGTATTCGGAAGGAGGAACAGGAAACGATATTGATGACTACAGTGTGAACAGTGAATTACCCTTACAAGAGGCTATACGGCGTCAAGAATTGCTGGACGGCAAACGCTTACAAGACAAAGAAGAACCTCAAAGAATGAACAGATGGGACTTCTATAAAATAATGGAGAAAATGCTTGAAAGGTATTTAATAACTTAATAAAATATGGAAACTTTTAAATTATTATAATGACCGAGCCAAACATAGTTCTCTTTAATAAGAATTAAAAGTTTCTCAATACCTCCTTGGATGTTGGACGACTTGAGTAAAGTTTACCGAGTCAGAGTTCGTTTCATTCGTCGCATTCTTGAATTAAGTTTGTTGATTTTAGCAAAGCCGGCTACGAGTTATTGTTTATGTTTTGTATACAATGTTTAAAAGTTATGGAACTGAATGAGATGACAAACAGACTTAAATGGATACCCGAGTTTAACTTAAACTTGGGCACTGTTAGATTTAACGTTTATTTTCCCCGTTTATTATATTTTCAGCATATCATTAATTTGGAAAAGACTATTTTTTTTTGTTATTTTATCCATAATTACTTCCTCTTTAAATATTTATATTCAAAGTCTGCAGATCTGCACTGTTCGAATCAGTTCAACAAATAAAGTGAATGTAAAAACTAATATATTTGATTCATTAGTAAAATAATATGACAGTGTTTGTGTGTTATAATGAGTATCTTAACATTGATTTGCAATAAAGGTAAATGTAAAATTATAATAAAGCCGTCAATTCTTAAGCATGATTTTAAAATGTTATAGGTACGGTTATTCAGGCAGACCTTGCTTGCTGCGGAGCATCTGCGAAGCGGCGGAGGTACCTTTCACATATGAAAACGGGTTGCTTGGAGAAATTGGTCATATATTATTCACGTAAGTGCCTGGCTACTTTGTAGCCTATAAAAGCTTAATAAAGACGCCAGTTCGTAATAGATAGGCAACAGAGATTTTCTATAGGAAAAGTCGGAATTCTTGAGACGTTTTCGTCTTTTATGTATATAACGCTAAATAATTTGAATTTGTAATAAAATATGTAATGTATATTTTAATAATAAGTTTTCAAACAACATAATTGTACTGTAATTCATTAAAATATCTACATGTACTCGTATATTATATAACTTGTATTTCAGTTTAACTGAAAAACTAAATACTGAGTGGATAATTTAAACACGTCATTAATATCCATCTTTACTTATCGTTGAAATTTCACGCCTAAATGGCATCGCATTCTGTTTATTGAAGTAACATTGCTAAAATTTATTGTATTTTCTTTAGACCGTCGACAACTAAAGATAGCTTGTCACATCACACCGATAACGAGTACCATGCGGCTGAGAGACTTGGAAGATCGATAGATAGCAATTGTGAGATGATGTTCCCAGAATGTGAATCCTCGATTCTAGAGACATTTACTGGCATTGGAATGGAAACCTTACATAAATTTGGGTTGTATTGATATTAAAAAATTTTGACTGAGTTATTTTTTTTTTTTTTGTTTTAGTTCCCCACTAGTTTTAGGATTTATCCTTAACACCTTTAGTGCATTAATTTTAATTATTATAAACTATAGACACACACAGTCCGAAGTCGCGCCAAAAATGACGTGAACTCATGTGTTTTGCCCCTAGTCACCACGCTGGGCAGGTGGGTTGGTGTCCGCAGGGCTGGTTTTGTCACCCGTCTTCGGTCTGTGTATTTCAAAGCCACCAGTTGGAGTTTTCAAGCTGGTAGTGGAACTGTGTTATCCTCCTTAGTCGCCTCTTACGACACTCACAGGAAGAGAAGGGGTGGCTATATTCTTTGCTGCCGTAACCACACAGCCTGTTATAAACTATATGAAGAGATGTTTATGTCGTTTGGAAATTTTCAGAAATAAAAAGTTATTAGACGTTGAAAGGTCGTTGAGGTTATAATATGATAAGAGACCCTGAAAGAAAATAAAATTGTTGCCAAGTAGTAATAGCAGTTAACATGCCGCATTAATTTTTAATCTCTATATTGTTTTTTAAGCATCTCAAATAATACAAAAAAGCATGATTATTTATTACATCAATTTGCGTCATTGTTGTTGGTTACAAAAGTACCAAATATCATAAAAAAGGTTGACATATGATGTTGCAGCAAATCGACTTTTTATATCTGAGATTGTAATTATACAGATTAAAAATGTAATTATAAATTTGAGACAAGCGAGAAAATCGTAACTTTCTTTTTGTGTAAAAATTTGAAACGAAAGACGGGAAGAGCTACAGCTTTTACACAATCGGTTCTAAGCCGGTTGTGACGTAGCACGTTATTTAGAGATTACGCAATTATGAATGTATAGTATTTTAAAAAAAGAACAAAGAATATGTATACTCCCAAAATCTAAGTCGCCCATCGTTACAATCTTCTTCAAGCTGTAAGCTGTTATAGTAGCTTTAAGACCTTGTTTAATTTACAAACTTACGTTCATACGACAAAAGGCTTAATATACAATTAGTTACATTAAGGCAACAAGCAACATGACGAGAAATAATTAAACATTTGTTTCAAATAAAAGATGAATAAAGTAGGGCGTAAAAAAGGTGTTATATATCATCATCTAAATATCGCTTAGTTATCGCATGTCTTTGCGTCATGAGGCTTCCATGTCCTACAGTGAGTGGATAAATATTGTTACAGAAGATAAAACATTCCATAGTAGATACTATAGTAATTTTAATCCCTTAAACTTCAGTAATTCCACTGCATTGCTACGTATTTCGGTCGTGTACCTTAAATTGTTTTTCTTTCGAACAATTGTTTCGAACAGAATCTGATTCAGAGAAAACTTCGCTTTATTATTTTTTTTATTAAATCCTTTGCATTTTGTAGCAAAACCATGTCTTTACATGTTAATCACTTTCAAATATTCTTTTATTTACAAAAAATACTCCAAAACTTTATTTTGGTTACATAGCACCTTTACTCTAATGTTAATAAAAATTTACTTTTTTAATTAATTTTAGTTTACTATAGTAAATATATCTATTAATGACACTGTACAATTGTTGTAAAGGGAGAAGCAGTTTTGTTGGTTTCGACCGGCTTCATAAGCATCGATGTAGGTGGCTGCTTCTCGATCCTCCTCATTTAATATATCGTTATTCGGACTGAAAGAAAAATTAATAGATAAGTACAAACATATATACACTACATTTTAGTTCACGACTACTTTCGTGAGGAATTTTTCTTTCTAGTATTTCATAAGCGACTTTACGAGTAAATAGCCAAGACCATATTTTTATGGCAATCCTATTGGTACCTTACTTAGAACTTTAGACTATGAAGCGTGGAAATAAATACATAACGTATTTATAAAAAGTAATAATAAACAAAAGTTGATGGTTTTAGATACAATTAAAAATATTTCTCTGGGACATAATGACAGAAACAAATTAACAGAGAAGCTATTAATAACAAATAAGTTGAAGAAAGTTTGTAACATTAATTTTTGACGTCGGCTCAATATGTACTCACTTCAGGATGAAAGTAGCTATTTCGTGCAGAAGGTCCCCATTATTTACAGAGTGGAGTGGTTCGGCTCCAAGCTGACACAACGTTCGCAGTACACAGGACGTGCCGTTTTGTCCGGAACTGTGAACAATATTGTATAACGATTTTTATGTATCGTTAAAACTAAATTGCCGAAATAACTTTGAAGCGGCTGATATTTTCTAACAAGTAACCATAAATGTTATATAATAACTCTTTTAAAGATGAAACATTTTATCAGTTCGATATGAAGTAATTTTGACCTATTTTTCGTTATTTTAAATTTAAATCAATATGAACTTTTATCTAAGCTGTGTGGTTGGCCCCCTCTCTTCCCGTGGGTGTCGTAAGAAGCGACTAAGGGACACAGTTCCACTACCACCTTAACTTAACTTAAAAAGCCGGCCGATGGTGGGATCACCATCCAACTGCTGGCTTTGAAATACACAGACCGAAGACGGGCAGCAGCATCTTCGGTGCGACAAAGCCAACCCGGCGGTCACCAACCCGCTTGCCCAGCGTTGTGACTATGGGCAAAATATTTGAGTTCACGCCATTTTTGGACTGTATACTAGACTCAATGTAGGAGAAAGATCAGAGTTTAATCTATCACACTGCTCAAACGCGGGTTGGCGGACATATTCGGTGTACATGTTACCGACCAGGACCGACTGCTTATCGTGCTCTCCGAGGTACGGCGGGGAGACCTGAAGGACTGCAGAAACGCCCAGACTACGGTAAACATATGTATGGGAAACACAAATGTTTGTCATATGCGAGGATCAAACCCGCAACCACTAGCGCAACAACCACAACCAGTGCCTTGACCGTTTGTGCCAACGCGTCGTCCATCATGTTAACAGGAAAAGGACATTTCGCCCTACTGTGGACATTTGCAGACTGTTAAAGTAAACTTCAACATCTGTTTTATCTGGACTTAAAATGAGACTTACCTTTAAATTCTTTAACGCAAAGTGATAACAGAATATCTTATTTTTAGCATTTAGTATTTTTAGCATCAATTAATTTTCTTTGAAACAGTCAAAAAAATTTGTCAAGGATATTTTCCAAATAAATCAATATAAAAGTTAATTTAGGTAACAACAGACGTAAAACAGAATTAATTCTTTAAAAGCAAATGCAAAAAAAAGAAATTGCGAGTAAAAAAATCTAAATTAAAATCTTCAACTCCATCGTGTGGTGAATTTTTTTTTGTTTTCGCTGCAATCAATAGTACAATTGGCAGTTTGCCAACATTCGTTAAGACAAGGTAGTGGAGGCGAAGTCAATTAGATATCTATAAAATGTTAGACATGCTTCGTTATTTCGCCAGTGTTAAATTTTTATATTTAGATCAGGAGATTAGAAAATTTGTTGAAATAGTTAAAAATTTACGAAAATAATACAGAGACAATACAAACTTTGATGTCTTGTGAAAATTAATTAAATTAAATTTTTAAATTGTTTATCAGTTACATTTCGACAATTATTAATCTACTGGAGAATTATTTTGTGTAGGTTTTTTCTTTATTGCATTTAAGTATCGTATTAGGAAATAATGTAAAATTGCATTCTTTTTAACCGACTTTCAAAAAACAAGCACGGTCTGAATTCGATTGGTTTGTTTTTTTTTGTGTTACCTCAGAATTTTTGGGTGGGTCGATGATGATTTTTTTTAATCGTAAGGGGATAGAATTTTAATGGGCGTATCATGTTATACCCATTTAAATTTAATTGAGATCTGACAAGTACTTTTTGAATTATATCGAATAAGCACATTTACTTGACTATTTTTGAAGTAAAACATCTTTACGCACGCTTGACTTGGGAAGTAAGCGGGTAAGGCGAACGGAAGTTGAGAGGGAGATATAAGTTAGTGAAGACAGACAGAGGGAGAGAGTGAGAGAGAGAGAGAGAGAGTTACGTTTCGTATATTGCTGTAGGAGCAATTAAAGAAGACAGTCGTGTGGCGCTTTTTTTGTCGACCAATCTTGTGTTAATACCGCATAACTTTTCACTGTGTATACCAATTTGCTGATTCTTGATGATGATGATGATGATGATGATGATGATGATGACGACAATGATGATGACGATGACAACTTTTGTAACGCTTACTTACTTGACTATTTTTACGTCTTGTCTTTGTCAATGTAATATAAGATCAATAAATCGATTGTTTCTCGTTTGTTTTTCTAAATTTTACTAAGATATACTTTCTCGACTTCTTCTTTCTCTGAGTGATGCTTGTTGACATTTCAAGCTATTCAGAAAATAAAAGCTATTCAGTAAATAAGAGCTATCCAGTACATAGTAGCTATCCAATACATAGGAGCTATTCATTACATACGAGTTATTCAGTAAATAAGAGCTATCCAGTACATAGGAGCTATTCATTATATAGGAGCTAACCAGTAAATAAGAGCTATCAAGTACATAGAAGGTATCTAGTAGATAGGGAGCTATCCAGTACATAGGAGCTATCAAGTACATAGGAGCTACCCAGTACATAGAAGCTATCCAGTACATAGAAGCTATCCAGTACATAGGAGCTATCAAGTATATAGGAGCTATCCAGTACATAGATGCTATCCAGTACATAGAAGCTATCCAGTACATAGAAGCTATCCAGTACATAGGGAGCTATCCAGTACATAGGAGCTATCAAGTACATAGGAGCTATTCAGTACATAAGAGCTATCCAGTACATAGAAGCTATCCAGTACATAAGAGCTATCCAGTACATAAAAGCTATCCAGTACATAGAAGCTATCCATTACATTTACACCAGTACATAGGAGCTATCCATTACAGCTAGTATATAGGAGCTATCCATTACATAGGAGCTATTCAGTATATAAGAGCAATCCATTACATAGGAGCTAACCAGTACATGGGAGCTATTCAGTAAGTAAAAGCTATCCAGTACAAAGGAGGTATCTCGTAGCTAAGAACTATCCAGTACATAAGAGCTATCCAGTACATAAGAGCTATCCAGTACATAGGAGCTATCCAGCACATAGAGGTTATCCATTACATAGAAGCTATCCAGTACATAGGAGCTATCAAGTACATAGAAGCTATCAAGTACATAAGAGCTATCCAGTACATAAGAGCTATCCAGTATATAGGAGCTATCCAGCACATAGAGGTTATCCATTACATAGAAACTATCCAGTACATAGGAGCTATCCAGTACATAGAAGCTATCCAGTACATAGAAGCTAT
Organism: Melitaea cinxia; assembly: GCF_905220565.1. Taxonomy (NCBI): domain Eukaryota; kingdom Metazoa; phylum Arthropoda; class Insecta; order Lepidoptera; family Nymphalidae; genus Melitaea; species Melitaea cinxia. The sequence goes on from NC_059406.1 coordinate 3,396,616, forward strand.
TCAGTACATAGAAGCTATCCAGTACATAGGGAGCTATTCAGTACATAGGAGCTATCAAGTACATAGGAACTATCCAGTACATAGAAGCTATCCAGTACATAGAAGCTATCCAGTACATAGAAGCTATTCAGTACATAGAAGCTATCCAGTACATAGGGAGCTATCCAGTACATAGGAGCTATCAAGTACATAGGAGCTATCCAGTACATAGATGCTATCCAGTACCTAGAAGCTATCCAGTACATAGAAGCTATCCAGTACATAGGGAGCTATCCAGTACATAGGAGCTATCAAGTACATAGGAGCTATTCAGTACATAAGAGCTATCCAGTACATAGAAGCTATCCAGTACATAAGAGCTATCCAGTACATAGAAGCTATCCATTACATTTATACCAGTACATAGGAGCTATCCATTACAGCTAGTATATAGGAGCATTACATAGGAGCTATTCAGTATATAAGAGCAATCCATTACATAGGAGCTAACCAGTACATAGGAGCTATCCATTACATAGGAGCTATTCAGTAAGTAAAAGCTATCCAGTACAAAGGAGGTATCTAGTAGCTAAGAACTATCCAGTACATAAGAGCTATCCAGTACATAAGAGCTATCCAGTACATAGGAGCTATCCAGCACATAGAGGTTATCCATTACATAGAAGCTATCCAGTACATAGGAGCTATCCAGTACATAGAAGCTATCCAGTACATAAGAGCTATCCAGTACATAAGAGCTATCCAGTATATAGGAGCTATCCAGCACATAGAGGTTATCCATTACATAGAAACTATCCAGTACATAGGAGCTATCCAGTACATAGAAGCTATCCAGTACATAGAAGCTATTCAGTACATAGAAGCTATCCAGTACATAGGGAGCTATTCAGTACATAGGAGCTATCAAGTACATAGGAGCTATCCAGTACATAGAAGTTATCCAGTACATAGAAGCTATTCAGTACATAGAAGCTATCCAGTACATAGGGAGCTATCCAGTACATAGGAGCTATCAAGTACATAGGAGCTATTCAGTAGATAAGAGCTATCCAGTACATAGAAGCTATCCAGTACATAAGAGCTATCCAGTACATAGGAGCTCTCCAGTACATAGGAGCTACCCAAAACATAGGAGCTATCTAGTACACAAGAGCTATGCAGTACATAGGAACTATGCTTATGGTTTTGCCTTTTTAGAAAGTGGAGCATAAGCTGAGGAGATTTCCTTGACAAAAAATACACTAGAAATCTCGTTTATTGAAGATTTTTTACTAACTCCTACGATTAGACATTGTTTATTATAAAAAAAAAATACAAAACTCACCTGTTCAGAACGTCTTCCACGTATTTATAGAAATGATACAGTTTTGCATCGTTTACATAATCGCTCTCCAATTCTCTTTTCATTCTCGCTTCACCATCGTACCCGTCATTGGCACCAAATATATCGATTGGTATTTGAGACCTGTTCCAAGGTAGTTGGAAATTCATTTGAATTGCCCAATTTACGTTGATCGTCTTTAAAGGAGTTGGCGTGCCCACGCCGATGTTGCACTGAAACATTAATGGTATTATCACATAATTACTGTTTCCGATTTCAAGTGTTGCCATTAATTGTAACGTGTTTATAATGGTAAAGAATAGTGGATTCGGTTTCAGTGGTTGCAACATTTATTTATAATAAACCAACAAGCAGGTATTATATGTATATACTATTACAGCAAAATTTTTGATTGTGTTCATAGTGGACATATATTAACAAGAAAGTTGTAGTGTTTGTAGCACTAATAATGAAGTACTTCATAAAAACTTTCGAGAGCCCTTAGATCAGGCTTATCGAAAATATCATTATTGTTCTAAGCGAATGTCTGCTGACTATAATCTACCACTTAAACAAATATTATCTTTATGCGTCCAGCAGTTGTAGAGATTTCGTGATTAGTGAACGACTCAACGTTTTTATATAAATGATAGAAATTATTCGTTTCCTAAAAAAAAATCTTGGTTAAAAATTTTTAGAAAACGACAATTTTATAAGTATGCACTAAATGATTTCACGCTGTCGGTATAGAAACTTATACAATATATATATAAATTGATTTTGTTTATACATTAAATGATGCAAACATATTCGGGTGTATTAGCTCATATAGAATGTATAAAAGTTGCTAAACATATCAAAGTAATCGTATGAAAATAACTTTTCAACGTAACATTATTCCAGTTTCCTACAGCATTAAAAGGCTCTATGGTTGAAACAGTAAATGACCTTATTTTTCAGGTAAACATATTGAGTCCTGTTTTATTATGTGCCACACAAAACATCACCGCGCTAAAGTGTACTTGCGCAGGGTTGCAAATGGTTCCTGTTTAATTAGAAAATACGGTAACACTGCATAGCACAAGGTGACAGTCAGAAGTGACATCAGATATTTAAAATTATGAAGACTAACGCCATCTACTTGTGCGATTTTGGTGACATTTTTATGAAACAAATCAAATTCATTGGAAATCAATAAAGATTTGCGCACTACAAAAAAACGAATAAAGTTATAGAATATATGTTGCCGAGTATAAATTTAACGTTTACACGTATAAGAAATTAGATTATTATTTTAATACCTACACTTAACACCACAAAAGAGAGAAACAGATAAGAGTAAAATAAAATACAATGGTCACGTGTTAATCTCAATATCTTACAATACAATACAAATACTCTTTATTGTTCACTATCAGAGAAAAAAAATTACACCGAAAGAAAGAAAATATAGACAAGTATCTTCCGGTTTCAGCCTTTTTAACCGACTTCAAAAAAAAGGAGTAGGTTACTCAATTCGACCGTATATATATATATATTTTTAATGTACTCGTATGTTCGGGGATAACTACGTCGTTTATGAACCAATTTTGATAATTCTTTTTTGTTGGAAAGTAAATATCTCTAGTTTGGTACCATAATAAGGAAACTAGGGTCTGGTGATGGGATCTCAGATAAATCGAGGGAAACTCTCGAAAATCCGCATAACTTTTTACTGGGTGTACCGATTTTAATGATTTTTAATTTAATCAAAAGCCCATCGAACTTTTGGAGTAATCTTTGATAATGCGTATTTACTTGACTATTTTTTCGACTACCTACATTGTATTACTTGTCGATACAATTATTTATCTTTTGTATGTAAGAATTAGTGTAGGGTAAATAGTGTTATATGCAAATGTTTGCAATTAATATGCAAATGATAAGAGACCGTTAAATACAACAATAAATAATCTTATATCCAATAGAAAAGTAATCTCTATAAATAAGTCATCACTTACGAATTCCTCCAATCTGTGTCTACAGACACACCACAAGGCTTTAAGTGCAACTATAATTAACATATATTATAATTGCGTACTGGACTTATTTTATATTTTTAATTTCATTCAAAATGTTTTACCAAAATAATTTTTAAATGTTTTCGTTTTATATTTTTCTAATTAATTCGAAATTTAGCTTTAGAATAACTTTCAATAAAAACGTCATAAAATACACAATAACTCTCAATGGTCTGTGTTGCGCTATTGTTGTTTTTTTTTTAATATTTTAAAATGTCCTTTTGTTCTTAGGAAATACAATTTAGAACAAGCGAACAATTGGCATGACTCTCCATACTAAAACCCGCTTAACACAATACCTCGATCGAGATGACTATTCAGACTCTGCTGGGTATAGGCCCCTTTCTTCATTTAGGAGAAAGATCGGAGCTTAATCCACTACGCTGATCTACTGCGGATTGGCAGATATATTTATTCCCTATCAAAAATAACGATCATTATCGTGAATGATTCGTGACATTATCCGAGACCATCAGCTTAACTAACGTGCTCTCTGAGGCACGGGAGCTGGGCATAAACCCAGACCATAATATTTTTTTTTGTAGAAATAGAAACTCCATCTTGAGTGGAAATCGAACCCATGACCGCTGGCGTTTAAGTGTAAACACTTAAAACGACATACGCACCATTATACCAGAGCCGTTTTAGTATTCGTTTTTCTAGTAAAAGTTAATACTCATTTGAGATAATCTGTGTCGTCGTCCCTAGCAGTTTTAGGGTTAAACACATTTAGGCAAAGCATAAACCAGGTAAAATATCTGAGTAATCAGTTCGTTATAGCTTAACGGATGATTTCGCGCCTTAGATGAGTTCATTGACCTAAAGCCTACCTCACAAGACCATGTGAAAATTGCGTGAGGTGAGAAATGGTATTTGTTTATTCATTAGTTTCTTTTATAAAAAAAAATGTTTAATGTATCGCTATAGCAAACCTGGCTTACTGTTGATGAAAATGAAGATTTAAGCATGACAAAGTTCAAAGTGGAGTTGCAATTTTTGTTCACTTGGTACAAGTGTTCTATTCAAGAATCTGCGATAGTAATAAAAAACGTCTACGCTTCAGCCTGTAATATCCCACCACTGGGCATAGGTCTCTTTCCCCATGTAGGAGAAGGATCAGAGATTAATCCACCACGCTGCTCCAATGCGGATTGGCGGATATATTCCCTACTATGAGTAACGATCGCTATCAGGTGTACATGATAACAACCGGGACCGACGGCTTAACGTGCTCTCCGAGGCACGGTGGGGAGACCCACAAGGACTGCACAAACACCCAGACACGGCAAACACCTGTATGGCCAATACAAATGTTTGTCGTGTGCGGGGATCGAACCCGCAACCGCCAGCGCAACAGGTACAATCCATGGCTGTAACCGTTGAGCCAACGTTCTATTTTCATTTATGTAAATAAATATAAAGAAGCGAGTGTTTAGACCACACGACAGAAGTAAAACCTCTTTAGTTGCCTCTACAGTAATATACGAAACGTAACTCTCTCTCTTTCTATCTTTACCAACTTACATTTCTCTCTCAGTTTCCGTTTGCCTCGCCCGATCACAATTTTCGTAACGCTTTCGTCACGCATAAACCAGCTTACTCCCTAATTGAAGCGTGCGTAAAAAGTTTACTGAAAAAACCTACTTCAATTACATCGACAAGTAATATAACGTTGATCGACAAAAAATAGTTAAGTAATTACGGATTATTAACGACAACTCAAAAATAAACGTAAAATATTTAATGTACCGAACAAAATATTCATCATTACAGCCTATACAGTCCACTGCTGGACACAGGCCTCCACAAGTTCGTGCCAAAAATGGCGTAAACTCATGTGTTTTGCCCATAGTCACCACGCTGGGCAGGCGGGTTGGTGACCGCAGGGCTGGCTTTGTCGCACCGAAGACGCTGCTGCCCGTCTTCGGCCTGTGTATTTCAAAGCTAGCAGTTGGATGGTTATACCGCCATCGGTCGGTTTCTTAAGTTCCAAGATGGTTGTGGAACCTTGTTATCCCTTAGTCGCCTCTTACGACACCCACGGGAAGAGAGGGGGTGGCTAAATTTTTTAGTGCCGTAGCCACACAATATTAACTTATATTATTATGTTTGCTCGCAAACGAAAAAAAAAACCAGACTTCAATTACATCGACAAGTAATACAACGTAGATTGACAAAAAATAGTCAAGTAAATACCCATTATTAGCAATAACTCAAAAATTAAGCACACAAATATATTTATAAAGAATAAAGTGTTACTGCCCTCTAGTGGATACAATACAGCTCATTGCGTTAAAGCAGAAGTGGCCAAGTAACAATTGATAGATCACCGAAGTATTTTTATTGGATTCCGATAGATGGCATCTTGACAAAGACTTGACATGTGCACATGCACTTTTACGGATCATCAAAGATTACTCAAAAAGTACTCATTATTTATCTTGATTATATTTAGATGAGTCCACATTACAAGTATTAGCTTTTGATTTATAAAAGAAGCATCAAAATTGGTGCACGAAGTAAAATAGGCCTGCACTGTTTCATAGATATATGGAACGTAACTGGCTATGAGATAAAGAGAGAAAGAAAATCTGTGCTTGCATCTCTGTCTCTCTTGCTCATCACGCATCGCCAGCTTACTCCTCTAGTCAAGCGTGCGTTAAGAAGTTTCACTTCAATATAAGTTTCACACTTACCGGCCCCCAGTAGGATTTTGTCCTGGGTCCGGTCCAGAAACACACACAATACACAATCACAAACGCCCAGACCATAGCAAACATCTATGTGGTCAATACAAATGTTTGTCATGTACGGCGATCGAACCCGCTACCACAACGCCAATGCTGTGACCGTTACGCCAACGCGTCGTATGTACTTCTTAAGTATCCAATAAAGTACAAAGAAATAAAAAAAAAAATTTATATAAACAATATAAAAATATAATTAATATAAAAAAAGAACAATTTTATTTCCCTACATTCTATAAAAAGATCTGGACTACAAAGTACAAAGGCTTTCTTCAAGGCGTTATTAGATTTTCGCTCGATCTTGCGTTAGAAGAAGTAGCCTACAAATGGGAATCCTTTATGTAATAATAAAATGTACCGTCTCAATATTCTATACACATATTAAAAAATTAAATTAATTAAAGAATATCCCACTTCACTACTCTTGAATTTTTGTTTGTCTTTCTGAAAAGCATTGCTTACTGCTAAAATACCAAGTTATTGGTTAAAATACCAAAGAATATATAAAACTGAGGTAGGGCACAGCAGGAATTTCCTGCTCAAAATATGGAGCAGCCCGACTGGGGTAGTACCTCGACCTTACAGAAGATCACAGCTAAATAATACTGTTTTCAAGCAGTATTGTGTTCCTGTTGGTGAGTAAGGTGACCAGAGCTCCCGGGGGGATTGGGGATTGGGTCGGCAACGCGCTTGCGATGCTTCTGGTGTTGCAGGCGTCTATAAGCTACGGTAATCGCTTACCATCAGGTGAGCCGTACGCTTGTTTGCCGACCTAGTGACATAAAAAAAAAAAAAAAAAAAAGCTATATATCGTAAAACATATTCTTAAGATAAAATATTTTTTTATTTCAATGATATACCGTAACTGTATCAAAAGGAAGTTTCTAGGGAATTTCGAAGGAACAAAATTACCTATTATTTATTTTTAAATCAATTTCATTTGAGATTATAACGTCACTTACTTTCATACTTACCTATAAATAATTATAATTATATTAAGCTTAGTTTTAAAGGGTTATTTTAACAAATTCGCGTAGTTTACTTAAAAACAACTTACATAAAACATACAACCACGCAAAAATACGAATCATACATTTCACATAAACAAAAGAGAACTTATGACAGGTAAACTTACTTGCAACTGCGTTGAATTTGGGAATAACAACTGCCTCCGGCTTCTGTGTTTCGTCACTTCTAAATTTAATCCACTCGTCCGTACTGGCGTAAAGGCTATGTTTATAAAGGCTATGTTCATGAAGGCAGTAATTACTAGGATACTTCCTTTGGAACACATGTTGTAGTTTGTACTTGCAGCCGTTAAGTGCCAGCGAAGCGGATATCGTTGTCACTTATTACATGTCGTCAATAGTATGGATATCGTCAGCTGTCAATCATCGCAGCTGTCAATCTAGCTTAAGCTCCGTATAGTCTTATATCAATTACTAGCGACCTGCCCCGGCTTCGCACGGGGAAATTCTCATACTAAATATACTACAGAATGTCTTTATATACAACGTTCACAGCTTTTTTTTATCATTAGACAATATAAAAATGTTTTCTTTAGGGATTACTCTTGAATTGATAAATTATAGTTTTTGTCTAATTCTATCCAACCTAATGTACTTACTATAAATGCGGTTTAAAAATGAACCTTACTAAAGTACGAACATACAATTTCGAAAAAAATTGTCGCGCCAGCCTCCCGGCCGGTACCGATGCAACCATCATTTTAATCCCTGCATTTTAAATCTGTAATATCTTCGAAAATATTTATTAAAATAACATTTGATTAAGGGCCATATTGATCTATATTAAATGCACAATGTATTTATGATACTTAATTGGATAAGGATTAATGCTGTATTGCTTAAAATCGCTTTGTAAATAAGACATTATTTTTCATAAAAAGTGCAGGATAAAAAAATGGTTATTATGGCTTATCTCTAAGAGATAGACCTATAACATCGCGGACTTTTTATAGACCTTTTTAAGGTGTACAATACTGTGATACATTATTTTGATATATCTCATAGGGTTCCGTCTTCGGCCTGTGTATTTCAAAGCCAGCAGTTGGATTGTTATCCCGCCATCGGTCGGCTTTATAAGTTCCAAGGTGGTAGTGGAACTTTGTTATCACTTAGTCGCTTCTTACAACACCCATGGGAAGAGAATGGGTTCTTTACTGCCGGAGCCACACAATTTGTTTAGGCATCATCGTCAGACAAAACAATGGAAAACGAATACAACCATATTCTATTACTTTATTATTAATTTCACCCATACAAAATTTTTAAAGATATAATTTCTACATCTGATAGCCACTATTCTCTAATAAAACGCACGTGAGCACGTAATAGATCCGCTTACTTCGTGACGCCCGCTGTTAGGTAAACAAATTAGTGCAGTAGAGTCATGTGACTCCTGAGATTTAGACGTAAGGCTGTGCTTAGAATAGTAAATACTTTATTTCATTTTTTTAATATTATCCTATATACTGACTACGATGTGTTAAATATTGTATTTTAGTGTTATATTTTTTATTATTCAGTACTGAGCACAACTACTGAGTACTACAAGATGTATACACAAGTAAAACTTATTGCTTTTTTTATAATTTGCTTATAACACTGAATTCATATTGTTGAATTATTATTTTGTGTCTATACATATATACCTTGATGTATGGTTAAGGCAGTAAGAAGATAGCCACATCACTCTATGAATACCTACTAAAAATACATTCAAACCCAGTTTTAAAAAAATAAACTCAATGGTAATATAAAAGTAAAATCAGAAATTTCAAATTCATTCAAAAATTTCGAATAAAAATAATGTAATTATAAAAAAATATTCGAATCTGATAACAGTTCGCGGTGAAGTCTATTGAAAATCAACGATCAAAAAGTTACCGCGGATCTGGTCGAGAATGAATTTGAAATTAATCAGTATCATCGTCGGCATCATAAGCCTGAAAATTATTAAAATTTTATTACCGGAATTTTTCGGTTTGTGGTCATTGATTTGTAATTGTATTTTGGTACGATAAATATTATTTTTCTACTTCGTTTATTAATTAAAAGTATTAACGTAACGTATTAAGGCATATCTTTTAATTTTTAAGTATAAAGGAAACCACGTGTTGTATCATATAACTAAATATTGTCTGAAAGAGATCTCTCTTTCAGCGATACCTTTTGTACATCTTCCTTTGTATGTTGCAATTTTATAATTTGTTTTAATTATATATATGCAATAAATAGGATTTATTATTTTCACTATTATTTATCTGTTTTAGTACTTATAAAGAAAAATAACAGAAAAGATATTAAATCATCAGGTTAGATCATCAGGTTTTTGGCATTTGCTCCACCTTAACTCGATACTAATAATTAATATTTTAGATTTTAATAAGGAAAATTAAAAAAAAAAACCTCCACAAGCTATTATCGTAGAAGTGTAGATAGTGAAAGTAAAAGAAAAGCAACAATAAATGGAAAAAAATATTTTTTCCCACTTATCTAGCATTACTTTTCTTGCCCCGCCTTTACAAAATTCTGTGTACGCCCATGTGAACGTCGCTTTGCAATACTTAGTATCGTTTCCAGTATAATCTAAATTTCGTCACTAACCTTAACGATAAGACGCAGGAAGGGTATGTGATGTGCAGTGACTGTTGTTTTCATCAACAAAAATAAAAACAAAAGCGACATGTATAAGTATAGGTATGATATTTTTTTAAAATTTAATTTTTTTTAATTGGTAGAAGCTTAAAAAAGTTTTTCGTTTCGGTTGAGTTGCCCATTGTGGTTGATTTCAACACAATAATTACCAAATTTAAAAATAAATTTGTCAATAAAGTTATTTTTCCCTTTTCTGAACATCTATCTCTCCATTGTGGAGCAATACTTACCAACAGGTGACCCGACATGTAATGGTAATTGTAATAAAAGTAATACACTAACGTGCATAATTTTAATGTATTTTTTGTCAACCATCTCAAATTCAATTATAAGTTAATGATATCTGGTGGTTAGTTTTTAATACACTATAGTAGAATAAAATAATAAAATTGGTATAAGAATGCATGTTTCAATGAACGTAAAAAATATTTTCAATTGACTAATTTTTCAGTTCTTACCACTTTTATAGAATTAAGCAGGCTGGCTACTTTTTTTTACTTAATTTGGTTGTATTTTCTGATTTCAGAATTATTCTTTGCTTTGTAACATTATTATTGGAAGTAGTTTATTTCAAAGCAGAAGAAGAAATAAAAGAGGCAGAGGATAGAGAAAGGAGACAAGTCAACGGACTTCCGTTGGTTTATCCCTATGGAGCAACTTATAAGGTATTTTATTATACCAAAAGAATTTAGGCAAGAAAAATCAAGGTCCGTTACTATAGAGTAGACTCTGCCGACAGAGCCGAAAGCAATGTAGGAGATTAACGATCTAGATAAAGAATTACATAACACTTTGACTTATGACAAAAAATGATTTTAAAAATTTTGTCTTTTGAGTTATTAAGACGCAAAATATCTAATATATTATAATATAACGTATCGCTTATATCATGAGAAATATACTCCGACTGGATAAGCTAACCAAATTCGAGAAAAAAGATAAATATTTAATCCGAAATCTCAGTTACGTTACCAAAAATGTTAAAATCTGTTAAAGAATTGGAGTAATCTTTTTATCTAGAGACTATAAAGAAATGAAGTGGCAAAACACGGGACAAATTATAAACACCGTTGTTTACGTTATTCAAAAGATACGAAACTCTAATCAATATTTAGTAGCCTCTCAAAGTAATTTGAACTTATAATAATCGAAATACAGATGAAAATTCTTTGCATTTCATTCATTCTTACTCATTCTTTTTCTTTCGAAGTAAACAATCACCTGTATGTTTACAGGTAGGTATGTAAAAAGTAAAATACGTAAAAACAAAATTTGACGATGTTAATTATATTTCTGTACCCCATGTGATAAGTGAGACAAGTCAAAAATAATCATTTTATGGGAGAGAAGAAACAAGATTTAAAAAAATCTTGGCTAGGGATCGGTTTAACTTAAGTCTCGTTTAGTGAAATAAAACATTTACTTTCAATCCATATTTTACTTTTTTGGAAAATATTTCATTTTGTATATAATTTACGATTATTAATTGTGATAAATGATATTTGTACAGTTAAATTACCTTACACCTATAACTTGTCTTTGTATAAAATTGAGAATAAATGATCATATCTCAATATGTTTCAGACAAAGTTAAAGATATATTTTAGATTTATTATTTTTATTTTATTTTATTTAGGTTGTTTCCTATATTACAATAATACAAAGAAAAAAATCTTATACAACTGATATTTATTGGTATAAAGTTTCCAATAGTAAATTATTTTTGTTATTTATCACTGAGGTAAGGGCACAGCAGGAATTTCCTGCTCAAATTATGGAGCAGCCTGACTGGGGTAGTACCTAGACCTTACAAGATCACAGCAAAATAATACTGTTTTCAAGCAGTATTGTGTTCCTGTTGGTGAGTAAGGTGACCAGAGCTCCTGGGGGGGATTGGGAATTGGGTCGGCAACGCGCTTGCGATGCTTCTGGTGTTGCAGCCGTCTATAAGCTACGGTAATCGCTTACCATCAGGAGCGCCGTACGCTTGTTTGCCGACCTAGTGATATAAAAAAAAAACTGTTTATTTTATTTTTTGATGAACACCTATCATGGGTCCCGCAGATTTGTGAAGTCAGTCGTAAGGTTTTTGCCTCGACTAGATCTCTTCGCAGTGTGCGTAATCTACTTCCTATTCCCACCAAAATTGTTCTTTCACATTGTCTTCTATTACCGATGCTTGATTACGCGGGCACATGCTATTTTGACGTCATTGAGGAGCAGATTAACAAACTTGAGCGAATCCAGAATTTATGTATACGATTCGTGTTTGCATTTCGTAAATATGACCATATCTCTGAATTCCGTACAAAAATTCAAATGGTTCCCAATTCGTCTTCACAGGAATACGCATATTCTTAACTTACTTTATTGTACTCTATATATCGCTTTTACACCTGTTTTTTTTTTAAAGCAACCATTTAAATTTCTGAGTGATTCCCATGAATGCAGTCTTCGTTTTGAGGATAGCTTACTTCTTGAAATTTCCTCTTACTCCTCTTCCTTTTATACTAAATCTAAATTCCATACGACATCCTTAACTTGTCTATATATACTATTCTATAATTATACAAAGTTTAAATAGTAATTCTCTTCATAAATTCAAGTATATAACATTATCTCCAATCAGCTTTGGAATATTTTTAGTTTAACTCAGCAGGCGGGATTTTCTGTTCTAAAACTCAGTACTTTCATAACTATGCTAAATTTATCCTACAGTTGAAAGTTGCTTTTAACGCTCATCTCACTCCTGCAACTTATGACGTAATATTAAATGATTTTTGTAATATTTTAATGATACATTTTTTCTAATGTCTCTTTATTAGTAAATTATATGTATCGTTATAAATATATCTTATATATAAAATTTCTTCTTATATATAAAATTATTTTTATATATAAAATTCTTGCGTCACAATGTTAGTTACAATAATCCTCCGTAACAGCTGGACCGATTTTTATGAAATTTTGTGTGCATATCGGGTAGGTCTGAGAATCGACCAACATCCATTTTTCATACTCCTAAATTAGAAGGGAGGGGGATTAAGGGGGTAAATAACATTTATAGAAAAACAACGTTTGGGGGGTCAGCTAGTTATAGTATTAAATATAAAACGTGGTGTAATATTTTATAGCCTATATGTTCCTTAATAACTTTTCAAGATTTTCATGAGATACGTTATTGAAAGTTAAACGAAAATGTCAAACAATTAAACAAAATTTTAATGAATGTTTCAGCTCTTAGTTGGTTTCGCCGCTCCAGTGCCCAACAACGAACACATAAATCTACTTTTCTCGGCCAATTTCCAATACCAATATCTTCAATTTATGAACATTTCCGAGCTGTCAAGATATTATTTTATAAATGAGGTGTCCAGAGAAGAGAGAGATGCGGATCTGCTAGCGAGGCGTGATGAGAGGCTGACGTTCTACAGATCCGTGTCAAATATGTTGCAAATGTAAGTGTTGTTGGTTTGTATGTTTATACATTTTCTATGAAAATGTAGTAGATGATAGTGATATAAAACCTTATCCGATAGGAGAGGTAATATATATATATATATATATATATATATATATATATATATATATACATATATACAGGTATACAATATACATATAAGTAGAGATATTTCGCTTCAGCCTGTAGGAGAAGGATCAGAGCTTAATCCACCACGCTGCTCCAATGCGGGTTGGCGGATATATTCCCTACTATGAGTAACGATCGCTATCAGGTGTACATGATAACAACCGGGACCGACGGCTTAACGTGCTCTCCAAGGCACGGTGGGGAGATCCACAAGGACTGCACAAATACCCAGACCACGACAAACACCTGTATGGCCAGTACAAATGTTTGTCATGTGCGGGGATTGAACCCGCAACCGCCAGCGCAACAGGTACAATCCATGGCTGTGACCGTTGCGCCAACGCGGCGTCCATGTAAGTACAGATACTTACATCAAATCAAAAATAATAACATATTTTTGAAATCAGCTTGAAAGCATTTTTGTATAAGTTTATCAATCATCTTCTCTTTTACATGACACAAACATATTAAAGATCTCTAAATGCTTGATATTAATACCTGATTCGACCTCAAATCGAATCTATGGTCATCGGCACTAATAGAACTTAGACTATTCCGTTGGCGCAGTTTGTAGTGGCTCTGCTTTCTGGTTCACGGGTTGTTGGTTCGATTCCCACCTGAGTTTGGCTGCAATATTTGTTTATCAAATATATAGATTTAGTTATAGCTGTCGGGTGTTACCTATAATACAAGCACTAAGTTGCTTACCTTAGGAACAAACGATCGTGTGTGAATGTTATAAGATGTATTTATTTATGTATTATCTATAACTTAACAAGTTGTGGATTTAATAATTCAGATTAAATACCAAAGCTTGAATTTTTTTTTTACAATGACCAAATTTGTTAGAAAATCAACGACGAAAAAAGTTATATCCGTTTGAATCCATTGTGCGTGGAACCTTAAAAGGCTTTAGATGATATCGAATCTGTCAACAAGTTGAGATTTATGTACGTAACAAAACATTCGATAAGTTATGATATTATCATACCTTTCGATTTACCGACGAAGTGTCGATTTTTGAGTGAATAATAAAACATTTTTGATCCTTTGTCTAAAATAAAGTCACATATGAATTCTCATTAGTGACCATTTGTCACGCCACTTAAATTTTCAGTCAGACTATTTCATGATAAATGTAACTGGTTCGCGGAACCGTGCTGACCTTAATTGCTGTATCGCAGCTATAAACTGCGCGTGACGCAGTACTGTGAATCCTGACGCCGTCACGTCACAATATAACCCCTTTGGGTGTAGTCATTATAAAGTAGGTTTGTAATTCAAAATTACGAATGTATTAAAAATAACTTTACACTAAAACTAGCATTTTCCATTGGCTTTGCTCCCGTAGAAATTGATAATATTTACATAGAGGGACAAAAGTAGTGTATAATCGTTATATTACAACGATTCATAACCTCTTTGTTCCACATTTATGGTTCAAATTTCGTGCGTTGAAACTTCCAGACTGCTCGCAAAGCTCGTTCTCAAACTTTCATGGAATAGTCATGCAAAAAATAGGCTTCACTTAGGCTTTTAAAGCCATTTTTTAGATAATTTCACATATATATCCACTCACACATACATACACTCACAAATGACACAGACTATCACATTGTTACAAAATGTATTAGTTCATAAACTACTTCATAGAAAGATTTTAAATTAGCGTGGTTATTTTTGTTACTAAATTTCTTTAAAGCGGGATATATACTATGTTTATATCATTTTTTTTTAATTTATTTTGCGGAGCGCGATATTTCGACATTATCCACGAATGTCTTGGTTACGAGACTTGTCCTAGATAAATATCCTGTTTTAAATAATTTTAGTACTTCAAAAATTAAGATATTTTCGTTCATAGTATAATGGAAACTTGAACCGATAGAAAACAAAATAAAAAGTAAATTATTACCTCAAAGGAAAGGCATGAACGGACAAGATTGCGTCTTGAGAGCAATCTGTGAGGCAGCTCAATACCCGGTGCAAGAAGAGGCTCTAGTTGGAGAGGTTTTACACATACTCTTGACGTAAGTCTTTCAAAATATTATATTTCCATTCGAGGAGACAGTTATTCGAGGTTATATTCCTTTTACCTATAGTATGAAAATTGACTATATTTAACGTCACGTTGATACAATGGTCACAGAAACAGCTGAAACGTTTTATTTTTTGTGTAACGTAAATATATGTATGCATATATGGGGTGAATGTATGCAAATATAGGGCGTATGTATGCATATTATATTATATACTGTACAAAAAAATATTCATGTAGAAAGAAAGTTCAAAAAATTCAGTTTAGTTATAAAGTTGATTTATGCTTTCCAAATCTATAGTGTTAAGTCAATATGATCCAAAAGCATTTTAAACACTTATATAATCATGTTCAAACTAACACAGAAACTTATAGCTTATATTGGGTACACATAATACTAAAATTATATACATACAGACAAAAAATAATAAAATTTCTTTCTAAACAAAAGATTATAAGACAAATTATCTCAATAACACCATCTAGGGTTCTAAAAAGGATAACTTGATGATGTGATTTCTAGTTTAATAAAGTCAACAAAAAACAAAACCGAATATATTATCGTCACTTATTTTGGATCAAATGTTTCCATTTTAATTCTCTGGTTTCCCGATGTTTGAGTGTTTTATCGCTTTACACTACTTTGTGGTAGCACAGAGCCGTTAGAGGCAACAATGCTCTTTTGCTTTAAGGATGGATTTATGCAAACATCGTAACATACAACGGTTGCAACTCATGCATGATTTACTTATTTCCTTTGAAATTTATGAGTTAACTTATATATTACTCTAACTTATATGTACACAGTTTCAACTCCTTGGTTAAACCGATTTTGACTGTTTTGAAATATACTCTGAGATACTCAACCTCATAGCATCCTCTTAGTTAAATAAATTGTTTTCAACTTTGGTCCATTAGTTTTTGAGTTAATCCATCATAAACCTCTTGTTTATAACATTAGTACAGATTATATTATAGGCAGCAGCCCGACTGGAGTAGTTCCTCGACCTTACAAAAGATCACAGCTAAATAATGCTGTTTTCAAGCAGTGTTGTGCTCCTGTTAGTAAGTAAGGTGACCAGAACTCCTGGGGTGAATTGAGGATAGGGTTGGCAAAGCGGTTGCGATGCTTCTGGTATTACAGGCGTCTATAAGCTACGGTAATTGCTTGACATCAGGTGATCCACACGCTTGTTCCTTGACCTAGTTACATTAAAAAATGTATGCACTGAAGTAGCTTCCACGAGTTCTTTGGTTTATTTTTTATATTATTACTGTCTTAAGCTTAGTTTTATAACTGATTACCAGATTCTACGCTATACGATTCAGCCTGTAATATCCCACTACTGGGCATAGGCGTCTTTCCCCATGTAGGAGAAGGATCAGAGCTTGATCCACCCGCTGCTCTAATGCGGGTTGGCGGATATATTGCCTAATATGAGTAACGATCGCTATCAGGTGTACATGATAATAACCGGGACCGACGGCTTAACGCCTTCTCCGAGGCACGGTGGTCTCTCCACAAGGACTGCACAAACACCCAAACCACGGCAAACACCTGTATGGCCAATAAAAATGTTTGTCATTTGTGGGGATCGAACCCGCAACCGCCAGCGCAACAGGCACAATCCATAGCTGTGACCTTTGCGCCAACGCGGCGTCAGATTCTAAGAATCAGGTTATTTTTAAAATTAACAAAAATCATCTCAATTTTATCAAGTGTTATAGTTCTGGTACAATGTCCTCATATGGAGACAAAGTCCTTTTTACATGATAATCCAATAATATAATAACTTTCCACCAGGCCAGACTACGGGCATTCGCCCTTTGAGAACAAAGACGAGGAATGGGACGAAGAGATGTCTATGTACAAGGATGCGGCCATCGCTGGACGACAGATGTTCAACTGTGGCTACATATACAATGGCTGTCCGGAAGGACAGGGAGTTCTTGACTTGATTACAACGCTGAGAGATGAATAAATATTATATTAAACTACATTATGATTTTTGACTTGCATTTATTTGGAATATGCTATTATATCAGTGATATTACCTACTGAAGCAAAATTTTATTTCTAAGTAGTAATAAATAACTAATGGTAATAAATAATTTATATTAATTTTTCCACTGGGGTTGAAATTAGACCTTGAATATATGTGTATGTGTGTGTCATACTATGCAACTAACACAAATATCGATCAGCCTGTAATATCCCACTGCTGGGCATGACTCTTTCCCCATACAGGAGAAGGATCAGAACTTAATCCACCACGCTGCTTCAATGCGGGTTGGCGGATATATTCCGTACTATGAGTAGCGATCGCTATCAGGTGTATACATCGCTATCAGTGTAACCAAATACATACTCAATGAATAATAAAAGGATATTAATATCAATACAAAAAATATTTATTTTGCTTTAGAATTGAGTTAACTACATCATACACACACACACTCTCATCATCTCTTTCAGACTCCTTCAAGTAAAAGTATATTTGAAATGTGACATATTTTTAATTTCTACCTTTTGTATAAGGATAAAATATCACGCTTTTCTGATAATCGGAACCAGTTCCTCAATATGTATCACTCGTACCCGCCATAAAAACTCGTAAAACACTTTGTTGTATGGCACATCACTTGAGTAAATTAAGTGAGTCTCATACCCCGGTCACGCTCCAACACTCCGGAGTCACGCAGACTGCAGACACGTATCCTGTTAACATTTTATCAGTGCTAATATACTCGTATTAAAGCTTAATCTGATTTTAAAATTACTTTTATTGCGTTTTATGTTATGATATAATAATATGGCCTATCCAAAAAAAAAATATATATTTATAGAATAAAAGAGACCAATTATTACTTTCTTTATAATCAAATCAAATCAAACCTTTTCTTTTATTCAAGTAGACAAGGGTTTCAAACATATTTTCAATTTATATAACCTAATATTATCATAAATATAAGTATTATTTATATAATAAAATAATGATTGTAGTTTATAAGTTTATATTGATTTGGAATGTACAATACAGTAAAGTTAAAATGTACACGATAGTACTTACTTTTTTTTTAAGTTTCTAACGCAGTCCACTCAGAAGAAATTTAAAATTATTTCATCGATTTGCAATTTACGTGTTACGTTTTTTTCAATGTCAGAATCATAATACTTATTAATTTATCTCTGTCTTATCTAAGGTCTACATTGTTCTTAACACGATGGGCGCAGAGCTTGCTATAGAGAGTTTTATGGGGGTGTATATGCATTGCTTAGTGTAGAAAATTTTATAGTCTCTGTACATGAATCCAATATCGATAAGCCTGGAACTCGATATAAATTGAACATCTCAAATATTATATGTATTTTAAATCATATACATCTATAGCAGTTTAAGCTTTACTTAAGGTCTGATGACGTTATTTGTACGTTATTTTTTTTTTTTGTTATATTTGTGAAATAGATTATATTTTATGTAATGTATATTTTATGACCTTTCGAGAATTTTAGATAGTTAAGTTTGATAGTACATTAAACTTAGTGAATTACTTCTAAGAAGCAATGGTCGTCGGGGGTGCAAGATGTTTGAACAGCGAACCCTGCACCGGAAGACGCAGCGTTGGCAGATCGCCAAACCAAATGGAAAACCCAAGCGATTTCACTAGTATTGACGTTCATGATGGCTGCCCAGCGCTGTAAAACTCAAAAACAATAATAAAAGCTATTGTCAGTTGATCCTAAAATAGGTCTTAACATAGAAAATTTGTTTTTGAATAGTGTTTTGTTTATTAAAATTTGTATACATTAAAAAATACGAAATGGTTTAAAAAATGAAGTAAGTTGATGTTTAATATGTGTTTAATTAGTAAAATTAGATTGATTAAAACTATTATATGACTATTCGCTCACTTCAGTCTGTAATATCCCACTGCTGGGCATAGTCCTCTCCCCCATGTAGCAGAATGGTCACAGCTTAATCTACCACGCTGCTCCAATGCGGGTTGCTGGATATATCCCCTACTATAAGTATCGATCGCTATCAGGTGTACATGACAACAACCGGGACCAGCGGATTAGCGTGCTCTTCGAGGCAGGGTGGAGAGATCCACAAGGACTGCACAAACACCCAGACCACGGCAAACATCTGTATGGCCAATGCAAATGTTTGTCATGTACGGGAATCGACTGTAACCGTTGCGTGATATTTTACATAATATAATAACAAATCACCATGTTTTTATGTATAAAAACCACGTAAGAATTATTACATCTCCGGAATCTTTGTAGAATAACCGTATTGTATGATTGTATTGAATAAAGGAATATAATTGAATATTTAGCAAAATTTTAAGAGGTTTTATCCTAACAGGCATAACATGAAAAAAATTTTTTTTAAAGAAGTTAAAAATTTTCTATTTATTAATTTTTTTTGGTAAAATTTAAAATGACTTTTTTAACTAATTACAAAAAGGAGGAATTGCTCAATTCGACTGTTTTTATGTGGTTGTGGTTGTGTGATTCCACTTAAAATATGAAATCTTATTTTTTTTCCGACTTCCTTCGCTGTATTATCTATTTATTGATGAATTTTCTTAAATCTAATAACATACACACACGGTCCTCTGTTCCTATGTTAAGCAACTTAATGTTTCTGTTACAGATAACGGCCGACTGCTATAGATAAATATTTTTATTATCAATATAAATAGAAATAATACATATATAAATACATAAATACAAATGTTAAGTACGGAACCGTACTATCTATCATACAGTACCCTAAGCTCATCCATGAAAATGCCGAGCATGCATTTAATATCCATATTCAATAAACAACGGAAAACCGATGCAGCCCATGTCGCAACGTCCGTCCAGCCACGAGCCGCCGACGCAGCGATTTCGTCATATTTTAAATTTAATTTCATTATTAATTTTTATAAAAAATTTTGTCATTCCTAATTCTCGCATCGAATAGGTTTCACCTCTCTTAATTGTAATTTTATTTTAATTAATTAAAGTATTTTTTAAGTCATTTTGGTTTTTTTTCGATCCATCGGCTGCAGTAAACGTAATTGGCGCAGTCGGTAGGATACTCGCGGGCCGGTTCGCGAGCATTAGAATTTTCTCATATCGATATTCGCGTTCGCGAGTCGCCCGGGAGGCTGTCAAGTCACGCTACGAGTATCCAGAATCTACGGAGCTGCCAAGCTGAGTGGAGAATCCAAGCATCGATTCACGAAAAAGAGCCAGAGATGAAACATATGTAAGTACACTTGAATCTTTCTCGTGTTGCTTCCTTCTATCCTAAGTCATTTTATCCTCAAGATTTTTCATCACGAAAAGCCTTGTCCCCGGGAACCTGCATCCCGTCAGGCTCGCCGTTATATAGTAGATAGTTATAGAAATATAGACAGTAAATTAGATTTTAATTTAAATATTTCATATAATTCAAACATGTCATACGATCCCGACGTTATTTTTAAGGCCTTACGCCTGGTGCCAGAGTTCGATGGTAACCCGAATATATTAACTAGGTTCATAAATATATGTGATCAAATAGTTTTGCAATATGCGAGTGCCGAGCCAGGTAGTGAATTAAGTAATTTATGTCTCTTAAACGGTATACTAAATAAAATAACAGGGTCCGCCGCGTCAACTATTAATTCCAACGGCATCCCTGACACTTGGACTGGTATAAGATCAGCATTAATTAATAATTTTTCGGATCAAAGAGATGAAACGGCTTTGTACAATGACCTCTCTTTAGCTACGCAGGGTAATAAATCCCCTCAGGAATTTTATGATCAATGTCAAACCTTGTTCAGCACTATAATGACATACGTAACGTTACATGAGAGCTTACAGACGACAATTGAAGCTAAGCGGACACTTAAAAAAAAAAGGTTACAATGCAGGCCTTCGTACGAGGTTTAAAAGAACCCCTAGGTTCACGTATCCGTTGCATGCGCCCGGAAACTATTGAAAAGGCTTTAGAATTCGTTCAAGAAGAACTAAATGTAATTTATTTACAGCAGCGTAATGATCTTCCTAAGCATAATACTCAGAATACGTCTAAAGCTACGTCACATAACATAGTATTAAATACGCCCAGCGCTATGCGACCCGTACCTAACTGGCCCGTTCCAGTAGGACCGCGTTATTACCAGCCGGAACCCCAAGGTTTTAGATTTAACTCTCCTATCGCACAGCCCCAAGCTTTTAAGTTCAATAGTCAACAAAATCGTTTCCCTAGTCGAACCCAACAAATGTTTCGCGCACCACCACCGAATTACAACCCCCAAAGTAATGTGTTTCGCTTACCACCCCGATCAAATCCACCACAAAATTTTAATGCGAAACCAATGAGTGGAGTTCAACATTATACTCCTAAGCCTATGATATCAGGTCATGATTGGCGTAAATCTGGGAACCCACCACCAACTAATTATTTTAAAACACGCGAGGTCAATCTAAATGAATTTTATTCACCCGACTGTTCATACTATACTGACTATCCGGACTATGACTATTATACAGACCCGAATGACTACTTCAACCCCTATGATTATGCTGCCAACCCGACTTACTGTAACGATAGTTATGACAATGAAATAGTAAATGAGTTAGAATCTCAGCCAGGCCCTAGCGGTGAATCCCAACCTCAGGATTTTCAAGTAGACAAAAAAATCAAAAGAGCAAGGATAGACGTTAATTTACAGACTCAACGACAGTTGCCCTATATTGAAATCTCACAGCCACCTTTAAAGTTCTTGATAGATACAGGTGCTAACCAATCGTTTATTAGCCCCGAGGCCGTACAAAATTTTTATCCTAATTATCCTTTAAATTATGACCCCTTCGAAGTTACAAACGTACATGGTATTAGTAGAAATGATTATTCCGTAACACTGCCCTGTTTTAACGAATTCAATGAAGATAATAATATAAAGTTATTCGTTTATCGTTTTCATGATTATTTCGATGGTTTAATAGGGTTAGATTTATTATCTGAGTGGCAAGCTAAAATAGATTTAAAAGATTTCAAATTAATTACACGAAATGCAACAAACTTTATTAAGGTTTACAATTCCCGTAACGTTAATTTATACGAAGATATTATCCCAGGTAGAAGTTCAAAATTAGTAAAAATACCCATTAACGCCCCGGATGGCGAAGTTTTTATTAACGAACAAGTTCTATGTAATTGCATTATTCACGAATGTCTTACAACTGTTACCGGTAGTCGCGGATTTGTAGAAATAGAAAATCCTTCACCTAACGACATCATATTTTCATTAGATCAACCCGCTTACGCTGAGATATTCAATTTTTATTGCAAACCATTAGGAAAATCAAACCGAGTAAATGAAGTATTGTCGCGATTACGTACCGATCATCTTAATGAAGAAGAAAAGGCTAACTTGTTAACACTTTGTGCTCGTTATGCAGATGTGTTTTATATAGATGGGGAGCCATTAACTTTTACTAACAAAATTAAACATCGCATACGAACGAAGGACGAAGTTCCTGTATATACTAAAAGCTATCGATATCCTTTTATTCACCGACAAGAGGTTAGAGACCAAATCTCAAAAATGTTACAACAAGGTATAATTAGACCATCAGACTCTGCATGGAGTTCACCCATATGGGTAGTCCCTAAAAAAATAGATGCATCCGGTAAACAGAAATGGCGTCTTGTAGTTGATTTTCGAAAACTTAATGAAAAAACAATAGACGACAAGTATCCTATACCGAATATTAGCGATGTCCTTGACAAGTTAGGCAAGTGTCAATATTTTACAACCCTTGATCTTGCTAGTGGATTCTATCAGGTCGAAATGGACCCTCAGGATATTTCTAAAACCGCATTTAATGTGGAACATGGCCATTTCGAGTTTCTTCGAATGCCAATGGGTTTAAAAAATTCACCATCTACATTTCAAAGAGTCATGGACAATGTCCTTAAAGGTCTTCAAAATAACATATGTCTAGTTTATTTGGACGATATAATAGTTTACAGTACATCCCTTCAGGAACATATGGAAAACCTAGAAAAAGTTTTTCAACGTCTTAAAGAATCCAACTTTAAAATACAGATGGACAAGTCCGAGTTTTTAAAACTTGAGACCGCCTATCTCGGTCATATTATTAGCGGAGAAGGTGTTAAACCTAATCCTGACAAAATCTTAGCTATTGAAAAATACCCTATACCTAGTACACCCAAGGAAATAAAACAATTCTTAGGTCTTCTTGGTTATTACAGAAAATTCATCCCTGACTTTGCCCGTATTACTAAGCCCCTCACGTTATGTTTAAAAAAAGGTAGTAAGGTAGTCCACAGTCAAGAATTTATAGAAGCTTTTAATAAGTGTAAGACTCTTTTAATTAACGACCCCATCCTTCAGTATCCAGACTTTAACAAAGAGTTCAATCTCACCACAGACGCTTCAAATGTAGCCATCGGAGCTGTATTATCTCAGGGACCCATAGGTTCTGACAAGCCTGTTTGTTACGCGTCTCGTACATTAAATGATAGCGAACTCAACTATAGTACAATAGAGAAAGAATTATTAGCAATAGTATGGGCAACGAAATACTTTAGACCTTATTTATTTGGCCGAACATTTAAAATAGTTACTGATCACAGACCATTACAGTGGATGATGAATCTAAAAGAACCTAACTCACGACTAACAAGATGGCGACTTCGACTGAGCGAATACGACTTTACGGTCATATATAAGAAAGGTAAATTTAATACCAACGCAGACGCTCTATCTCGTGTTCAAATTCACATCAGTGAAACTGACGAAATTAAATCGGTAATGGATAGTATTAGAGAGCTTGAGTCAATGATTAATAACCCATCAGAAACACCCCCATCTCAACATAGAAACTCTTCAACTGACACCGTACACACTAGTAATGAACAACCTATATTAGAAGTCCCGATCACTGACGTTCCCCTTAACAAGTTTCACAGACAAATTTACTTTACTGTAGTTAGTGATGTAAAACGACGACCGATTATAACTAAGCCATTTGAAAACCATACGCGGATAGCTATTCAGTTGTCGAAATCTAGTTTAGAAAACGATGTTATCAATTCTATTAATGAATACGTTAACCCGAAAGTTAAAACAGCTATATTGATAGATCCTCCCTTAGAAATGTATTCGATAATACCAATTTTACAAGAAAAGTTTAAAAGCTCCTCTCTTAACCTCGTATTAAGTAAAACTGAGCTCGAAAATGTTAAAGATTATCTTCAACAACAAGACATCATTCAGAATTATCATAACGGTAAAACGAACCACCGTGGTATTAACGAATGTTACCTCGCTCTGTCTAGGAAATATTATTGGCCGAAAATGAGAGAGCAGATCACTAAATACATTAATGAATGTACTATTTGTGGTCAAAGTAAATACGACAGAAATCCCATTAAACCTCAATTTAATATAGTACCCCCTGCTACCAAGCCATTTGAAATTATCCACATGGACCTCTTTACAGTTCAAAACGAAAAATATGTCACCTTCATTGATGTCTTTACTAAATACGGTCAAGCGTATCATTTACGAGATGGAACCGCTGTTAGCATCTTACAAGCATTATTACTTTTCAGTACTCACCACGGAATACCTTTCACTATAATAACCGATAACGGTACGGAATTTACTAATCAGCTTTTTTCAGAGTTTATTTGTCTCCATAAGATAATCCATCATAAAACTTTACCTCATAGCCCTAATGATAACGGTAACATTGAACGATTTCATTCGACCCTATTAGAACACATAAGAATTCTTAAGTTACAACACAAAGATGAACCAGTAGTTAGATTAATGCCATACGCTATTATAGCATACAACAGTACTATTCACAGTTTTACAAAGTGTAGACCTTTTGATTTATTGAACGGACATTTCGATCCTAGAGATCCCGTTGACATAGATTTTACCGAACATCTTTTGCAACAATACGCTCAGAATCATAAACAACTAATGAAACAGGTTTATGACATAATTAATGAGTCCTCACTGAGCAATAGAACAGCCTTAATTGAAAATAGAAATAAATCTCGCGAACCAGAAGTAGAATATGTTCCAGGACAACAAGTTTTTATTAAAAATCCCTTTGCTTCTCGTCAGAAAACTGCACCTCGCTACACACAAGACACAGTCTTAGCTGATTTACCAATTCATATATACACGTCAAAAAAGCGAGGCCCCGTAGCTAAGTCACGTCTAAAACGCGCCCCTAAAAATAACCGATTGTTGCAGGATTCTGCTACTGCTGACAATACACGTGACGCATCCTCAAACCATAAGACTTGAGAGCTTAGCCGATGGACCTGGACTTTTGCCCTACAAATTAGGACCGACCAGACTAATATCACATTACCACTCCTTTATACAGTATGTAAAATTGACTGATATTGAAGATAAGATAAATTCTTTACAGACACAACTTAACACTTTTAAGACCAGACTGAACAATGAAACTTACATTCTTTACGAGTACCAGATTAATTATCTTACAGACAAGCTAAACAAGGTACTAAGTCAAGTTAAATCTTTAGAACCCATTAGAGTTAAAAGAGGTCTTGTAGATAGTCTTGGATCATTAATAAAAAGTGTTACTGGTAATTTAGACTATCTTGATGCTCAAAAGTATAATGAGGCTATTCAAATATTGCAAAACAACCAGAATAAAATTATTTCCGAATTCAATAGTCATATTAGTCTTAGTAAAGAATGGATGTTACAACATAAAGGTATTTTAGATCAGTTAACTATAAATCAAGAAAAAATTAATAACACATTAGAATTTCTTATAGAAGTAAATACTCGTAGAGACAACAGTTTAGTCCAGTCTGCTCAGTTTGCCCAATTATTAGGAATTATAAGTAATAATGTAGAGGATTTAGTGCTAGAAATAATTAGATTAGAAAATATAATGGCTTTTATTCGTGCCTCCAGCACTCATCATTCTATGATAGATATAGGAGTATTAAAAACGATGCTAGATAAGTTAATAACTATATACAGTAAGGAGCAAATTCCTGATTTAGAATTACGGGAATATTATGACTTAATCAAACCAGGTTCATACTATCATGATAGAACAATAGTTATAGTTTACAAATTTCCTATAATATACATAGACAGGTATAACTTGTACAAACTATCCATCGTTCCAAATGAAAAACAACTAGCCCTTATTCCTCCCTTTCCTTATATAGCAACAAACGAAAAAGCATTCGTGTACATAGAGGCTGAATGCCCGAAGTATAGCAGGATATTATATCTCTGTGACCAAAAAATAAGTCATCAAATTCGTACAGAACCAGACTGCATTCAAGAGCTTATTACCAACCAAAATCTTAAGGAAACCTGCCACTTCACGAAGGTTATGTTGTCTGCTGTAGCAATAGATAAACTGGATGATCAACACTATGTTATTTCATTACCTAAGCCGGAGAAAGTACAGTTAGCCTGTGAGAGAAAAGAATTCAATATACTACAAGGAAGCTATTTGGCCACTATTCCCATGAACTGCCTGTTGCGAACTAAAGAATTCACCGTTATCAACGAAAATGATGAGATAAAAGGCCAGCCGCTGAAGCTATCAAGGATCCCATACAACCAAATTAACCAAACGACTACCTATACCCATACCGGTTCCAAGATGATTAGTCTAGATGATCTTCACAGCATCCAAGATAAATTGTTACTAGAAACCCCTATACAGATTGACAAGACACAATCAATTGTTTTATACCATACAACGATACCATTTTATATCTTAATTTTATGTGTATCAGTAGTTATCGTTGTATTAGTAAGCCGAAAATATAGATGTTGGCCCTTAAAATCAGAAAATGAAGAGAAGCAGCAAACGCCTAAGACACCAGTATATGAAGATGTGGATAAAGGCATCAAGAGACGAGATGAACTTCCAGCAACATTTTCTCTGAAGCTGACAAAATAGTTGCTGTTCTGCGGGTGGAGGTGTTAAGTACGGAACCGTACTATCTATCATACAGTACCCTAAGCTCATCCATGAAAATGCCGAGCATGCATTTAATATCCATATTCAATAAACAACGGAAAACCGATGCAGCCCATGTCGCAACGTCCGTCCAGCCACGAGCCGCCGACGCAGCGATTTCGTCATATTTTAAATTTAATTTCATTATTAATTTTTATAAAAAATTTTGTCATTCCTAATTCTCGCATCGAATAGGTTTCACCTCTCTTAATTGTAATTTTATTTTAATTAATTAAAGTATTTTTTAAGTCATTTTGGTTTTTTTTCGATCCATCGGCTGCAGTAAACGTAATTCAAATATTACACCTAGACTCGGGCGGAAATCGAGCCCGCAACCTGCGGAACAGAAAGCAGGGCCACTACAAACTACGCCAACTGGCTAGTCAATTTTTTTGAATTGAAGTAGTTTTTTTTTCGTTTGCGAGTTTAAATTCGTTGTTTGGAAGAAAACAATATTGAAATGTGTTTTGTTCACAATCACAATACACCTAATTTAATTTTGTTGTTGAATTATAAATCTAATAATTATTGAAAACAATACGATTATAATTTTTATTTTTGCATCAAGTTCAATAATTCAACGTTCTTCCTTGTGTCAAAGACTTTTTGACGATGACGGACGGTTGGAGCTTGGATACGCTAATTCTCATTGGCTAAGGCAATCTGAATCAACAGCTTCACGGTCAGCTTCAGGAGGTTAAGCAGTACCACAGAAAAAAATACTCAGCACGAAAATATTATTGAATAAATAGAAATCCGTTATAAGAGGAAACTACTGTACCTACGAGAACAATACTGTTGTAATTATTAACAATAAAGTGTATATTTTGTGTTAAAAAGTTTAGTTTATTACGTACTTTAATTAAGGAAAAAAAATACGTGCGTACAAAGTACACACGTCAGAAGTGAATCTTCTTTGGCGTACAAATTTTTAAGTCTCGTTTATATTTATATGTGCTGTGTGGCTACGGCACTAAAGAATTTAGCCACCCCCTCTCTTCTCGTGGGTTTCGTAAGAGGCGACTAAGGGATAACAAGGTTCCACAACCACCTTGGAACTTAAGAAGCCGACCGATGGCGGGATAACCATCCAACTGCTGGCTTTGAAATACACAGGCCGAAGACGGGCAGCAGCGTCTTCGGTGCGACAAAGCCAGTACTGCGGTCACCAACCCGCCTGCCCAGCGTGGTGACTATGGGCAAAACACATGAGTTCACGTTATTTTTGGCGTAAACTTGTGGAGGCCTATGTCCAGCAGTGGACTATATAGGCTGTAATGATGATTATATTTATATAAATCGAAAGCTTTAGATTTACGTTCCAGCGCCATCTAGTTAGTTTGCAATGTAATACTATCGATATTAATGTAACAACCTTTGTAGTTTCTATAGTACACGCTAGGTGGCTCTGTTGTTTGAAAAAACGTACATCTTCGTGACGTAAAAATTGTACCCTCATGCGCCTAAAGATATCTCACTTCAAAAATATTTAAAAATATCAAAAAAAAAATCCAACAACAATTCATTATCTTAAAAAAAGTAATACGTTGTAATATTGAAAAAATTCATTAAGTAGTTTTACAATCTCATTAATCTTGAACAATTTAAAATCAACCCTAACGAAGCAACGGATAAAAGCTAGCGTATGAATAAATAATCACAACATGGTTTACATTGCTTTATTGAAAATACTGTTTCAATCAGTTGATCAAATTGGCATTTCAATGTTTACATTCATAGAAAGTATCAACAGTCAATATGCGTTTTAACTGACTTCCAAAAAAAGGGTAGGTTCTCAATTTGATTGATTTTTTTTTTCATATTAGCTCAGAAGGTTTGATTGGGTGGACCGATTTAGATGATTTTTTTTAATCGAAAGGTGGTGTGTGTCATGTGGTAATTTTAAATTTAAATTTATTTTATTTTTAATTTTTAAATTATCAATTAATTTTTAAATTAATTGATATCTAACAATTACTTTTCAAGTTATATCCAATAATGCGTAGTTACTAGACTATTTTTTTTGTCAACTTACGTTGTATTACTTGTCGATGTAATTTAAGTCGGTTATTGTTTCGTCTGGAAGCAAACACATTTATGTACATTATTTTTTAATTAATTATTAACTTTTTGAAAATGTTACTTCAGGGGGCAGTGCTGGGAAGGGATCCCGGCAGATCTCGCTACTGTACTCAGTACAGGAACGCAATACTATTTCATAGTTGTATTATTTGGTTGCAACCTTCTATATAGGCCTCCACAAGTTCACGCTAAAAATGGCGTGAACACATATGTGTTGCCCATAGTCACCACGCTGGGCAGGCGGGTTGATGACCGCAGAGCTGGCTTTGTCGCACCGAAGACGCTGCTGCCCGTCTTCGGCCTGTATATTTCAAAGCCAGCAGTTGGATGGTTATCCCGCCATCGGTCGACTTTTTAAGTTCCAAGGTGGTAGTGGAAGTGTGTTATCCCTTAGTCACCTCTTAAGACACCCAGGGGAAGAGAGGGGGTGGCTATGTATATTCTTTACTGCCGTAACCACACAGCATATATGCACGGAGGAAAATATAAATCGTAAAATATAAATTGTTGATATCTATTAAAAAATA
This sequence comes from Melitaea cinxia, assembly GCF_905220565.1. Classification (NCBI taxonomy): domain Eukaryota; kingdom Metazoa; phylum Arthropoda; class Insecta; order Lepidoptera; family Nymphalidae; genus Melitaea; species Melitaea cinxia. Next base: position 3,426,724 of record NC_059406.1, read on the forward strand.
TTTTTACAAATAAATAAAAATAAAATGAGGTGTGATATTAACATGAAATAAAAAGTTTACATATATGTAGGTATGCTAGACCTTGAAGATCGTGTAACAATTTGAACATCTTTTTAGAAATTTAATTAATAAAAAAAATTATTCATTTAATTTTTATCAGTTAAACTCTTTAAAACTACTTATTTATGTTGAAATTATGACATTATGTAAACGTGTTATTAATTAAAATATTTGTAATAGAAATACCTTTAAAGCAGTTGTTACATTTTTGTTTCTTTAGTTTCTAATTAATACTATAAAATAAAATATATGTTGTATATGTTTTGAAATTTCTAAATGTTTTTTCTTTAAGTATAGCAATTCTTTAGTCCTACTTGTATTTTTTTAGAAGTTCGCATAATATTGACGTTACTATTCTGAAGTTGGTATAAAAAAGTAAATAGTTTAGTATAATAAAGTAAAATCGTGTAGTAAATTTTGATTGAATTAGTGAATTATTTCTATTAATCTACAAATTGTGTTAACAAAGTTCGAACACAACAAAAACTTTTCTAAGATTACGTCGATCAAAATAGCTTTGTATTTCTAAATTATAGGCGTTATCACAACCGCTACATCCCAGGGGTGAAAATTTACAATCAGCTTAGGATTAACTGATTTCAGTGCAATCGGAATTTATTAGAGGCAGCATTAATTCTGTGAATCTGTCATTAGTGAACTAGTCCTTGGATTATGGGATAAGTGCTGTGCTATTTGTCGGAGTGAAAGTGTGTGTAAGTGGACAGCTTATTGCCGATGTATGCAAATGATGCGTCAAAGTTCACATCGTTCCTTACCAAGAGTACTTACTTAGGTAATAGTTATTTTAAGACATAGTTCATTTGAGAATGTGTTTATTACATGAGTTGTAATTGAAATAAGAGTTCAGTGACTGCTTGCTTAGGTCCTTAGTTAATTATGTATACCTGTGGTAAATTGCTTTCTACTAGAACTGAAATTGATGTTTTTTGATTAATAGCAATATTGTTATTGAAGTTCAAACACTGTGAGTGCAAAACTTAATAAATGAAAGCGAAAACATATACAAAGTACATACTTATTTTATAGAAAAAATAAATCGTTTTATGTTTGGTAATGAAAAAAAATTGATTTAATTTCAATTGATATTGAGTAATTCTTATTTTTACTTGCATAAAAAAAGGTTTCTAGGATTTGTGAAATGAAAAAAAAAATATATATATTTAAAAGTATTGTATTTGCGTCTAAAATTCGCAAGAAATAAAAGGCTTTTTTATTTTTATTTTATTTATTTTATTTTAATGTTAAAAGTCAAGAGAACTGTTTTTTTTTGGATAAATCTGTTTGGGGCATTCATAGTAATCATATAACTCTTCTTAGAATTTTACTATCGAATAATTGATATTATAATGCTTATTTCGAAACAAATACACAATTTTGCAAAAAGATAAACATTCTTTAACATTTTTAAAGATCAGTGTATGGCGAAACCTCAAGTAATGAAAATGGACAAGAACTGATAGAGATTTGACAATCTTCTTGTGCATGGCCGTGCCATTTTGCCGTTTCTGACGAATTTTCCCTGAAAAATTTAATATATTAGTCAAGTTAAGTCCTGATTTATAAATAAAAATATTCGCAACTACATAATCCACTCTTCTCTATCATACTTTATTGCCAATGAAATTTTTATAAAATTTCTTCTACTAGCTGACTAGAATTAAATTACGTGTATAGCTAATAATTAATTAGAAACTGTGAATGTGCTTTTTTATTTACGTTTTTTTTTGATGATCTTAATTTACAGAGAAACATTTATTTTATAGCAAATAAAAAAATATATATGTAATTACCATTTAGAATGTATAATTAAATAAAATATCTTTCTACGTATTTCTAGCATTTTTTTTCTATTATTATTTACCTAAATATCATTTTCAGTATTTTGAAATAAATCGCATTTGTTTCATCCATTTGATTAACTTCGCATATCGCTCGTCGGACACAATGGAAGCCTTCCAAGCCATTCCTGTTAACAAATTGATTAATAAAACAAAACATATTTATCATAAGAGGCTTAATACAAATACTTCAGCACGTTTTTGTTTTAATTAAATTGCTTCCGCTAGTCCAGCTAGCCGATAAAGTAGACTGATATCATTATTATTGGGTTTTTGATTTTTATTTAATGAATATTTACATTGAATATTTGATGAGGATTGCGGAAAATCGGGATGTCTGGCGCGAACTTGAGGAGGCCTATGTACAGCAGTGGACTGCAATAGGCTGAAATGACGATGACTGATGACTATTTACTTTGTTAAATCAAGTTTTAATAGTACTTTGGAAGACTACATGAATGATACTTTCTGTATTGATTTTGATGTATTACACTTTTTTTCAAAATAACTTAAACACTGCAGTAAATAATAAAAATGGCATTTAAAGTTATTTTTAAAATATATGGCATATTTTTTAGACAAATATAGGTTTATAGGGATAATGTTCAGATAATTTAATGGCATTTTAAGACCACCAGTCTAAAAAAATTCATAAGAAACTTTCGTCTATCGATCTTTTTATTAATAAATTATTGTTACATTAATATTGTAAGGAAATTGTCCATTAGTGCTAACTTTTCTAAAATCATAGGCTTTGCCAGCAAGTGGGTCGCATACATGCAGAGTAAATTTAATTTAGATACATATGAAAAACTTTGACATATACCTGTTCAATAACGTCTCCATACTCATAAATACATCACGTCGATTTAGGCGATGATAGGGATGAAAAGAATCGGGCGGGTCATCCCAATTCATTCGGAAACCGAGGGCTTGGACAAAAATCTGGTTCCAAGGGACCATGTTCACTTTGAAGTTCAGGCGGATCTAGATTTGCATAAGAAACACTTTTTTATATTTACTCTTAAAATTATATAGGGCCCGTCGTATGAAAAACAAATGGGGAATGAAATCGTGTGAAACAACTAACGCGTGACAGTGACGCTAAAAATGGCGCTTTTCAGCGTCATTAGCTGTAGATAAAATATAATAATAGTATATCAGCATTTACTGAACCTGCTGGGCATAGGCCTCTATCCCCATGTAGGAGAAGGATCAGAGCTTAATACATCACGTTGCTTCAATGCGGATTGGTGGATATATTCCCTACTATGAGAAACGATCGCTATCAGGTGTACATGATAACATCCGGGACCGACGGCCTAACGTGTTCTCTGAGGCAAGGTAAGGATACCCATAAGGACTGCTCAAACACCCACACCACGTAAACATCTGTATGGCCAAAACAAATGTTTGTCATGTGTGGGGATCGCACCCACAACCGCCAGCGCAACAGCCGCAAACCAGTGCTGTGACTATTTTAGGAGGGTCACTGGCAGTGTCTAGATGACTAAAGTGAATTATTTGGTATTGGCATACCCTAGTCCCTCGTAGGCTTACGTCCAGGATTGTAAAAGGGCTGATAATGAAATAAATTTTGGTGTAATAATCTCAATTTTACCGCTCAAACGCTCTGGTATAGTAGTGTGCGTCTGCCATGTATGCGTCATGTAACACTGGCGGTTAGCGGGCTCGATTTCCGATGGATATTTGTAATTGTACAAATACTTCTTTTGGTTTGGATTTCTGGTACTTTTGTCTCCCCATCGTACCTCGGAGAGCACTTTAAGCCGTCGGCCCCGGTTGCTATCATATAATATACTCCTGGTAGCGATCGTTACTCATAGTAGCGTATTTCCTATTTGCCGACTCGCAGTGGAACAGCGTAGAGAATTAAGCGCCGATCCTTCTTCTACTTGAAGTAAGAGGTCTAGCCTAGGCCACCAGTGGGTTGTCACAGGTTGAATCGTGAATCGTAATTTTATGAGTAGTAATTAGCATGGAAGAATTAAGATGTTAGTGTTTGTAAATTAAAGTATTATTAATATCTTTAGAAACAATATAGTAAGTTCAAAGATTTATGTTTTTACGTCGTTATATATTTCAATTTTTATAAATAACTGGCTGCCCGGACAAACTTCGTCGAAAGTTGATATTAAAATTATTATTTAAAAAAAAAAAAAAATTTATTGGTCGAACCATTCTCGACTTACGCGCTTAGCAACATTCATTTTTATTTATATAGGTTATCTAACTGACGTCGTTATACTTGTGTTACAGTTAATAATTTCAGCTCCACTTACGAGTGTACTAGTCATTAATTGGCTATTTTTACAATTAAATCAAAATTGTTCCTGTAAATCTTTGAATTAAAGCTATTATAAAATAATCAGATGTAACGTTAAATTTTTTTTGGCCTAATTGCATAAGTTGGTCAATACATAACAATTTTAAAATTTAAAACTTTATTCTTATTCTATGTATGATAAACAATGCTATTTTATATTTATCTGCATATTTTGAACCGACTTGAAAAAGAAGGAGGTTATTTTGATATTTATTTCGATTGTAATTTTTTTTATTTATGTTTATTTATGTAACTTTTAACTGGGTGGACCGATTTCGATGTTTTTTTTTATCTTCTGATATGACAAGTACTTTTTGAGTTATCTATACATATAATAAAATGGTAGGAAAGTCAAAACTGTACATTGAATATTTTTTTAAAATAATACTTGGGGTGTGATCTACAATCGATACCGAGCCAAAAATATAGTTTTTAGAATTTTTGTCTGTTTGTCTGTTTGTCTGTATGTATGTCCGGGATAAACTCAAAAAGTACCGCATGGATTTACTTCAAATTTGGTACGAATATTATTGAGAAGTCGGGTCAACATATAGAGTACATATTATCATGCTATCACCTACCGGGAACGAGCAGTGAAGCTTTATTCCCTCAACGCATTCTGTAACAACGTGTAATCTTACGACGCATATTTGAATGTTGTTGTTATTATGTTAATAACCATGCTATATAAGCTAGCTTCACACTATAAAAATCAAGCAATATAAGTAACTAAGCCGATAAACATAATTAAATGAATATAAGTAGACAAGACAATTGTAAAGCAGTGCCATATATGAGATTTTTCTGTAGATATGAAATGTAAAGAAGAAACGGGTAAATGAATGTTATTTTAAAAGGTATAATCGTAGGTATTTTTGGTGCTGTATAGCGTTCACGCAGACGACGTCGCGGGCAGTAGCTAGTATCTAATAATGCACATTGACTTGACTATTTTTTCGGCTACCTACGTTACATTACTTGTCATGTAATTGAAGTCGGTTTTTTTTCGTAAACAAATGAATATCCTTTTTGATGATTTTTTAATAAAAAAAAATTACGACCAGTGGGGTTGTCTTCCTGTAGTTACAATATTCAGACAAATAAAGGGATGAAAGTTAAAAAAGCAATAAAAAAAATTAAAAAAAAAACATAATTATATTTTATGTATAGATTTACATAAATAAATATTTATTTAGTTCATTTATTATACTTACGAAGATGTGTGATACGTTTCGAAAACTCAAATATCTTCGCTGTCTGTGCACCATTGATTGATCATTGCTTTCAACAAATTGAATAAAGAAGCAAATTATAAAAGTCACATAAATTAGTATAATCAAGTGATATAATCTACCCATTTTAATTTATCTTACTTATTGTAAAACTTTTTAGGTTAATTTGTTGACGATTGAGACGCTAAACAGTCGTTAATCCTCTTAGTACTGAAACCGATTCTTTGATCTGACTGATCTTTTGTTTCATACAAACGTCTACTAATAGAATATACAATGAGTACGTCTGTGAGTTTATGGTTTTTATACATTTTTTTTGTTTCGACGAATATAGTAGAATCGATCAGACGAACAATATTATTAGAATACGAAGGTAAAATGGAAATGGAAATCGGGCAGTCCCGAAACGAGAAGACCCCGGTTCGAGTCCAGATCAAGTTCCGTCTTTTGTGAAAAATCTATTATAGCCTTTTATCAACACATTTAATTTGTATCTATTGTATATTAAATTAATTTAATTCGTATAAAATATGATTTTCAAAAACCACGATTTACAACAAAAAAAAAATACCGAGTCAAGTTTGGTTATCCAGGTACTAATAATAAATGATACAATTAAATTACGGTTTCAAATAAATTAAACATTTAAAAAATAATATAATTGCTATACCTATATTACTTAAATTACATAAAAATTGCAAAATTTAAAAATGTTCTAAGTAAAAAAAATATAGTTGATAAATAAAATATAATATTTAAATTAAATCTTCAAGTAAAACTGTTCAAAAACGAGATATTGACCATGTTTTTTTATTTTCATTTTGTTATTTTTTTTTTTTTTCGAATTGTAGAGTGCTGTTGGCCCTAGCGGCCTTTACAGCGTCACTGGTGAGAGGGGCCGGGCACTTAGGCAAGCCGGCCGCGAAGAAAGAATGGGAGCCCTCTGGGAGGGCTCGGGGGGGAAAAACGCCCGCCCTAAGGGTGTCTCCTAGCGCGATCGCACCTCGGCTTAGAGCATCGTCGGAGTGAATTCATTTTGTTACTGGTCACCACTACCTTTGTAGTGTTTACGCAGCATACGTGTGAGAAAGAAGGTAGTCCGGTATGGATATTACTAAAGCCGTCAAAATCTACCCGCAATTTTCAAAATAAAAAACATGGTACATATTCCGTTTTTGAATAGTTTTGTTAAAATATTATATGTTCAAGTAAATTCACGGTCTGAGTAAGATATTCAAAAGATTGCATGAGCTTCTCTTACGGTACTCTTGTTTGATTTCTGATTATGATCATTTTACGGGTCTCTAACGGAGTATCGTCTTGTCCCGGTTATTGGTAAGTCACGTGACTAAATTGACCTGAGTTATACTACATTACTACTACATTGTAATCAATGTAGCTAGTTAAAATCAGGCCTTAAAATTAAATAATATAGGTATTTGAAAATTAAGTTTTTATAGTGACTTTTGACAAATAGAAAATTTATTTTTTGATCGCTGCATTTTCTGGGTAATTCTAAGGTAAGGAAAGTAATTCTGTTTTGATTGCTAACTTACAAATTTAAATAGTAAGTAGACTATGACTAAGAAACTTGTATAGTAAGAGACACGGTAAGGATGCCAATATCATGTATATTGTTGTGGGTTTAAATCCTTCCGTGTCGATCCATAGCATCCTTTTAGCTTGATAGTAAGTCCGAATAAACTATGACAGGTACAAAAAACTTATTGTGTACTATATGTTATATTTAATTCTGTCTGGTTAAGAACTAAATAATTAAATAATAATTTGTACTTTGTTGAGGTTTTATAGCTAGTTTCAGATTTATGGACAATAGTTCCTATTTAAACTTTTAATATATCTCGCGTTTGTTATTATTTAGCCTGTATTTCGTATGTTTTATACTGTTCTAAGTAACTTAGCAAATATTCAGTTTTATTTTATGAAATTTTACAGATTAAGTTCTGACCCATTTTAGTTGGAGAAAGCCTATAAGCCTAATTGCAGTCCACTGCTGGACATAGGCCTCCACAAGTTTGCGCCAAAATGGTGTGAACTCATGTGTTGCCTATAGCCACAACGCTGGGCAGGCGGATTGGTGACTACAGGGCTGGCTTTGTCGCACCGAAGACGCTGCTGAAGATTTGCTACATCTCTTGTTTTATTTTCACTATAGTATTTTAAGTAAATAGGATTTCAAGTTTTGTAATATTTTTAATAGTTTGATCATAGAAATATTGAAATGTTCTGCTTTTGCTTGTTTAGTTAAACTAAAACGCTAACAAAAAAGAATCACTCACACTAAAAATTGAACAAAATATCCTTAAGGAGAATACGCATAAATGTGTACAGCTGATTCAATATTAGTACACATATACTGTCGTATAACGATTTAATATCAGTGTGTATAACGATACCAAAAACTAAAAAAGTGTGTTTTTTTGTACAACTAGATCGGCAAACAAGGGTACGGCTCATCTGATGGTAAGCGGTTACCGTAGCTTATAGAAACCAGCTACACCAGAAGCATCGCAAGCGCGTTGTTGACCCTATCCCCATTCCCCCCGAGGAGTTCTGATCATCTTGCTCACTACAGAAACACAACACTGCTTGAAAGCAGTATTATTCGGTTGTGATCTTCTGTAAGGCACGAGGTACTTTCCCAGTCAGGTTGCTCCAGATTTTGAGCAGGATATTTCTTGGAATGTCTGGCGCCAACACGCGGAGTCCTATGGAGAGCAGTGGAATGTAATAGGCTTAACTAACTGACTGACCTACTGACTGATTTCCTGCTATGACCTGGCTCAGTTGACTGTGTCCTACCTCAGCTAAAATTCACAGACAGTACTGTAACTCACAGTGTGTAACTGCATGGGTAAGTGCGATCGCCAAGCCACAATATCTCATAATTTTAAAAGCGATAAATTAAGAAGAACTGTATATTTAAAAAAGTTATTTTATTAATCGTCTGTATATCGAGAGATTTGTAATATAGAAAAAGGACACATATTCTTTAATAATTCACAATCACCTGCGGTTTCGTTATGCCATATTTCCGTTTCTGGTGACGTTTGCCTGAAAATTTAAATACAATTTCGGTATAGAAAATACATGAACATGTTTATTAAAAACACACACACTCACATATCTTTATATATATATATTTCTTGTGTTGCGTGTGTATGTCACTGAACTCCTCCTAGACGGCTGGACCGATTTTGATGAAATTTTTTGTGTGAGTTCAAGGGGATTCGAGGATGGTTTAGATTCACAATTTGGTCCACTGGAAAATGTTTATTTAACTAATTTTTCCTTTATAAGTAGTTGTTGATTTTGGAATGTTTTACATTTGATCCGGTAGACTGTGCTACCATCACAGCATCAAATATCAAATATTATTCTATTTTAATTTCAGTTTGTCCCGACAGTTGGTGCTGAGATCAAATGGAGAAAAATATTTGAAATATTCTGTTATGGCAAAGCAACGTTTGCGGGGTCAGCTAGTATATATATATATCATACTATATTGTTATATTGTTCTATATGTTTACAAGCATTCTTTATTGTACACTAAAACTAATCACAGGTCAATTTTAATATTTTAAAATGTATAAATATTTATTATAAGCATATTATAAACATATCGTTCATTCATAAAATATTAAATATTATTGACATATATACAAGTAAAAAAATAAAAAGCTATATTAATTTAGCAATCTTTTCACAGAATATAAAATAATAAATTCACGATTATGGAAAATCAGGTTTCCATAGCTTGACACAAACCACAGCAAATGCGTGACGTCATAAATATTACTGTTACATTCGTCACGGTTATCACTCATTCTTATTTTTTTGTTACAAAAGTTTGCTGATTTAGTACTTATCATCATTATCATCATCATCATTACAGCCTATCACAGTCCACTGCTGGACATAGGCCTCCATAAGTTTACGCCAAAAATAGCGTGAACTCACTTTTTAGTACTTATACGCACACTAAAATGAAGTATCGTTAAAATAGAAAAATATGATACGTATTTATGTACCTGAAGATCATTTTGAGGATTCGAGTGTAAATTTCGTTTGTATTTTCTATTTGATTAACTTCACATATCGCTCGTCGAACACAGTTGAAGCCGTCTAAGCCAATCCTGAAAAAATTTTTTTTTTGAGTGACTTATGCTCTACATTTTTTATAGCATTGTTAGTATATTATTTTACTGTTTTTATTTTTACAAAATATCATATATATTAATACGCTATAGTTAAAATGTTTGCCTCCCTTTTTAACGAACTTCCAAAAAAGTTGGAGGTTCTCAATTCGACTGTATTTTTTTTTTTTTTTTTTTTTTTAATGCATGTTACTTCAGAACTTTTGACTGGGTGGAGCGATTTCGACAAATTTTCTTTTAATCGAAAGGTGGTGTGTGTCAATTGGTCCCATTTAAATTTATTTGAGATCTAACAACTACTTTTTGAGTTATATCTAATAATGCGTTTTTACTTGACGCTTTTTTCGTCGACCTACGTTGTATTATACCGCATAACTTTCTACTGGATGTCTCGATTTTAATAATTCTTTTTTTGTTGGAAAGGGGATATCCCTAGTTTGGTACCATGATAAGGAAACCAGGATCTGATGATGGAATTCTAGAGAAATCGAGGGAAACTCTCGAAAATCCGTAATAACTTTTTACTGGGTGTACCGATTTTGATAATTCTTTTTTTGTTGGAAAGGGAATATTTCTAGTTTGGTACCATGATAAGAAAACCAGGATCTGATGATGGGATCTTAGAGAAATCGAGGGAAACTCTCGAAAATCCGTAATAACTTTTTACTGGGTGTACCGATTTTGATAATTTTTAATTTAATCGAAAGCTGATGTTTATCATGTGGTCACATATAAATTTTATCGAGATCTGATAACTACTTTTTGAGTAATCTTTGATAACGCGTAGTTACTTGACTATTTTTTCGTCGATCTACGTTGTATTACTCGTCGATGTAATTTTATTGAAGTCGGTTTTTTTGCGTTTGCGAGCAAACACAATTATTAGAAAAAAACCTTACAACTACTCTACCTTAGTTAAATATCATTTTACAGATAACAGCTTACTCTACCGGCATCCACAACTAAAAAAATATTATTGCTTTTGTTTTTGTAAATTAATTAGTTATTACAATTATATATATGACGGCTTTAATTTTGAAACGATGTCAATATGATTGACAATTATTATACTTATTTAATACGAATTATTCGTACGGTTATTGCCTGTAATTTATAAATTGGCTAAAGATAATATGGGTGATTGCTATCACAATACGTAATATTGCGTGTTGTTTTTATCACACGTTTGTTTTTTATTTTTTTTTGTCGTTTATGTGTCACACATACAAATTATATTTAAGTATGTTAATCATGTTTTCTCAAATATTTACATTGAACTAAATTTTTATTTTACCAAAAAATTATTTAATCCTATTTTTTGTTATGATCTAAAAACGATAGACGCTTGGTCTCTTTAATCTTTTATTTACTCATATTGATATCGTTCGACCAGCTCCACTTTTTACTTTATATATTATTAATTATACTTAAAACAATAAAAATACAGTATATTACAGTTTTTGTATGCAAATGTGGACTTAACTGTAGAAGAGATCTCTTTCAGACAACCTGCGGTGTTAAGATATAATGTCATAAATCAGGCTAAAAAGCGCAGGAGTGCTGTTTTAGCACCTATTTTTACTTTAAACTAGTTCTAAAAATAAAATCCATCATTTCCTTAGTCGAAAAACCACTAGTCAGCACTGCGGGTCACATTTTTGTAATGAGTCGAATTGACATTTGTAGTTTTGGTATAATTAATAAATCAGGCTATTTAACAAAAACATATTTTTTTTCAACCATCTTCAGGAAATCTCAAATCTCTTACTCAACATAGAAGCACAACACTATTTGAAAACGGTTTTATTTGGCTGTGATCCCCGGAAAGGATAAGGTTATCCCCCAGTCGATCAGCTCCTTCTTCTTAACAAGATATTTCCTGTTGTGCTCATCCTCAACGAAATAGTTGGCTTTGTAAAAAGATAACCCCATTTTTGGCTTAAATAAATAAATATTATAAAACATACTTGTTTAGCAAAATTTCAATATTCTTGTAAACGGCACGTCTCGTCAAATGGTGATATGGTCGAAAGGAATCTGGCGGATCATCCCAGTTCATACGAAAACCTAACGCTTGGGCGAATATCTGACCGACTGGTACCATATTGGCCCTAAAATTCAAACGAACCTGAAATTAAAATTCGTGAAATTGTTTAAGATATACATAAATATAAAAAGTATTGCTCTAAAGTCTAAGATAGCGCTGGTTTATTAGCTGGCTTAGAGTTTTAACCTTCAACAGCTATTATATAATTGTTGTTCATCATTTCACCATCATTCCAGCCTATTACAGTCCACTGCTGGACATAGAACAAAAAATGCGTGAACTCATGTGTGTTGCCATAGTCACCACGCTGGGCAGGCGGGTTGGTGACCGCAGGGCTGGCTTTGACGCACCTAAGACGCTGCTGTCCGTCTTCGGCCTGCGTGTATCAAAGCCAGCGGTTAGATGGTTATCCCGCCATCGGTCGGCTTCTTAAGTTCCAAGGTGGTAGGTAGTTGTTAAAGTCGATATAAAAACAAAAACAGCTATACTTACAAAAAAATGCGATACATTCCTAAAGCTCAAATATCTCCTTTGCCTGTTCACATGTGATTTTTTATTTGCGTCACTGAACTGAACAAAGGAAAATATTATGATACTCAATATAAGTAAAAATATCAGTTGGTTAAATTTCTGCATTACAATAATATTTTATAATAATTTACGTAAACATGAAATACTTTTTCAAATATCGTCTTTAGCTGAAATATTATTCTTTAATAATATTAATGAAATAATATTGAAAACGTAAACGGTTATTTTTCTTCGTCGAAATCGCCGCGTGATTTATTAGTTTTTATTAAGTCCTGGAACAATGAAAAAGTTTCTGTTAGAGTGAAAAAATGTAAGTCATTTTGTTTCTATTAGTCACCTCTAGAAAAATGTTGATTGAAAATTTTCCTTGTTTTCATAAAATATGTGTCATTGTTACTAAAAAGCTAAAGATATATAATTATAAAAATTTATTTTATCTCTAGTTTATATTAATGATTATGAATAATTTTCATTTCCTTTCGCAAAGTCCTTATGTAATGTTCTTTTTCTTGTGTGTTCTTTTTCTGTTTCGTGTTTTGTTGTTGTAACTCATGTGTGTTGCCCATAGTCACCACGCTGGGAAGGCGAGTTGGTGACCGCAGGGCAGGATTTAAAATTTAATAATGTTATGGTATTATGTATGTTATGTTATTATGTGTGTTGTAATGAGAATTTTATTAATTTAAAAAATATATATAACCATCTTATCGTTTTGTTAGACGTAATAAGTACTTACATTTACGACGAATATGATTGAACAAATAAAATCTTCATATTATTATTAATATCAAATTTATACTAATTTAAACTCCAAATTTATACTTCGAATTCGTCATTTCAACAAACTATCACGTACGACACTGCATGTTGATACTGATAACGTAAATGGTGGTGTCAAAAAATTTGTTTAAAAAAATGTCTATATTTTCCATATTTACTTAACCTTAATTTTAAGTATATTAAGAAAATATTATACAGGTTGATTTTTTTATTATTATGTTATTTCAATGTTTTATAATATCTTGTAAAAATGACATTATGTACATTTTCTTTTATTGTAGTGGCTGAGAAATCATTAATTAAATATAAATTTTAATGGAAAGACGAACTTTCCTTATTGTTCTATTATCAATCAAATTGTAGTTATAATTACTTCAAGTTTTCGTCAAATACTTACAGAAATCATATAATTTTTAACAGCTTTTAAAGCAAAAGATTTGTAAATTAAAGAAGAAAAAAATACAACAGCCTATACAGAAATAATAACGGTCACCTTGTTTAGAGATCGTGATGAGAGACTTTACTGACATCTACAATTGGGAATCTAGTAACCGCAGTATTGTCCCAAAATTTATGCGTAAAAGTTTAATATTATCTTGACATTCAATAAAATATAACTTGTTTTATAAACGACACACATGTCTTTGGTCGGTCTATGATAAAATACTTGGATACTTAAAATGTGTGGTTCAAAACGTTTCTTTCAGTTTTTGTGTGTCATCTTGGTTTTTTGGCAGTCGCATACTAAAGACGTTGACAATGTTAGTAATGGAACAATTTTATCAAGAAGAAAGCGATTTATCATTTTTCCGGAAGGTAGCTCGTTTCAAATAGGTAAGAAATTTATTCGTTTATGTTTCATATAGTGTAATGCTTCCAATAATTTTGGATAAGAATTGAGAAGGCAGATCATTTATCCAAATAATAGAATCATACTATGAACCTAACGGTCATGTTAAATCAGCGATTCCATCTCTAGGAAGTAACTGCAAAGATAGATAGGATATTGAAACTGACCGTTAGAGAATGATGTATTTTTACATGGATTTTTCTGTCTTCGGAATTAATTTGAGCCTAGGAGTTTTTTTTATTATAAAATTTTTAAACTTTTCTGGTCACTAGCAATAATATAATAGTTTTAAGTTCTTAATACAACCGCTCTGGTGTAACTGTGCGTGTGCCTTGTCGGCGTCGCCTAAACACCGGCGGTCGTGGGTTCGATTCCCGCTCGGAGAGCTCGGTGTTTGTGTTTATACGAATATTTATTTCCGGTCTGATTGTTAATCCTTATGCGTCCCCCCACCGTGCCTCGGAGAGCACGGTAAGCTGTCGGTCCCGGTTGTTATTATGTACACCTGATAGCAATCGTTACCCATAGTGATATATCCGCCTACCCATATTGGAACAGCGTGGTGGATTAAGCTCTGATCCTTCTCCTATGTGGGAAAAGAGGCATATGCCAAACAGTGAGATATTACAGGCTAAAGCGATGAATGCTGTTGCAATGCAGTTATAATACTCTTTCTTATTCAAGGACCTTTTCTATCTTTCTTATCGAGGATCAATCTTTCGAAGTAAAACTTTTTTAGAATCATTGTGATTAGAAACTCGATGACACGAAAATATGTCACGATAAAGAAACAAACACATAAATGTATAAGAATGGTATAGAACACATTACTACTCAAAACGCGATGGAAGAAACTCGATAGAAGAAATCGTAACGGCTTACCTTCCTACGACTTTTCAGAAGTTTCACTTCAGCCGTTTATGAATTACGTACATACACGTTTTTTAATTAAATATATTTTGATACGAGTATTATAAAATCTGGTCGAGATCGAGTAATATATTAAATCTGGTCTCGAACCCACTACAGTATTGTTCAATTGTGAAGTGATCAATATTTAATAATAATCAAAATATTACTATCAGAAAAAGTTGTTTAAATAATATGTAAATTATTTTTTTATTTCAGTTTTCTGTACGACGTATCCAGCTATAATAGCTATAGGCGACATATTTCTGTGGGGGACTACGGCTGCTTTAGCCTATGAACTCCCTCAAGATCCATATTCCCCTTTCAATCACAGAGCCGACCCTCTTCATAGAAGGATGGATACGAAGACTATATATTTCACGGATTATGACGGAAAAATAATCGACCAGAAACCTTATGAAAAGTAATAAGTACTTTTATAATATATTATTAGCACTATAATATCTTTTAATATCAATCTGCTGTACAAATGTGTCTTAATTTATTAAAGACTAGCTGTTTCTCCGGTTTCATAGCTATCTTGGTGAATGGACTATCCGAGTTCTTGAGATTTGCGTGCATAAACAAACAAAGAAACTTTTAAGCTATATAATATTAATATAGATTTAATAGGAAACGTTTGATTATTTAATACCTATATAAACAACAAAACACAATTTTAACGGGAATTTCGGGATAAAGAGTAGCCTTTATGTTACTCCATAACCTCCTTTATTATCTAGTGAAAGTCCCATAAAAATCGGTTCTGCCGTTCCGAAGATTAATCCGGACAAACAGAAAGACAGATAAAATTTGAAAATCGTTTGTTTGTGTTTCGATATCGTGTAAATAACTATATGCACTTGAAAACACATTGTTATTTTGAAATCACAGACAGACACTACAATATTAGTTACATGTATAGATAGTCATTAAAGCTTAATTTGATAATATGATGTACCGTAGAGTATCACAAAATAGTACTAATCCGATGTGGAGTCCGTCATTTTCTGCCTTTGATCTCTAAGTATTCTATACTCTTGGCCATCTCGTTATATTACTTTACTTAGGACTTAATCAAATAATTCGTTTCATTTAATTTTTAATTTTCATAATTATTATCATTTCAGAACATCCATTAGGGTAATAAAAAATTCCAATTTAGATGTAGCTTAGTTATCTTTCCTAATTTCACGTCAATAAAATATGTACGATATTTTAAAGAAAATGGAATAAAACAGGAAAGTGTTTGCGTTTTAGCGTACACAGCCTTGCAAATCTGTCCTGGAGTATGTACAAAAAGTTCTTTGAAGGACTATACACTGAAGTACGCTTCGAACACTTTTATTTCTCTCCAGCTAACATAAGCCTCTGTAACTTTGTTTGTTTACTGTGAGCGATCAATGAATCTATAATAACAAAATCGTTGCCATAGTGTTGTTTTCTCTGAAAAAAAAAATGTGGTTCCTTTTGTTAACACTACACTAGTATATTACTTTACTGTCTTTTACAATTGCATAAGATCGTAAATCGTGTAACGGGCTTAAATGTATCCGATTTATTTCAGAAAATTCATAGTAAATCCAGCGTTTGCGAAGCGTAGCGTGGATGGACTGGTATCCCCAGAATTTAAAATAGACGTGAAACAGATACACGCTTCGAAACACACACGAGAGTTTTTGAAAGGTGTGCATTTGGATGGAGTAGATTTTCATAGGAGTAGTCGGGCGAAGCTGTATCAGCAGATCGAGGCTCTGTTAGATGGGTTTGTATTCGCAATCGATGTTTAAGCGATTTTATTCATTGTTTATTATAAGTAACCAAGTGTAATAACCTTCTATTATGGTACTTTTTCAATAAGATTCAATGTTCCTGAAATAATCCAAAAAATGCAAATAATAATAATAAATAAAAAATATATCTCATAATATAACAATCACACATAGTCGTCTGTTCCTAAAATAAGCAACCTCTGCTTGTGTTATAGGTAACAGCGGGCTGATATAGCTAAATATTTTTTTTTGTAAATTTGTTGTTAAAAATGTTTGGAAATAATACAAGTATACCATACATAAAATATATAATACACCCAGACTCAGGCGGGAATCGACCTCACAACCCGCGGAACAGAAAGCAGGCCACTACAAACTGCGATAACGGGCTATTCATATATATATAAGACATTAGTTGACTATTTAAAATTGGAATCGGAAAATTGTACAATGTGTTGCTCTGAAAAAACAAAGATTTTATTAAAAAAAGGTACTATACAAATATACAAACTCAAAGGAATATATTCCTTTATATATATAAGAAAAATACAAGAAAAATATTTTCAGTCCAAAAAAAAAAAAACAATCATGTTGGCGCTGTGTGTGCTTCTGCAAAAGCCCTAACGGTGCAGAAGTCCATGAGCGTCATCATCCACTAAACTTAAGGTTGCACTGTCTCCTCCTATCTTGTCTCTTTTTAACCGGCTTGAAAAAAGGAGGAGGTTCAACTGTATATTTTTTGATTTCGATGATTCCTTTTTTTATTGGAACGATGGTGTTTGTCATGTAGTTCTATTTAAATTTGATTAGTACTTTTTGAGTTATTCCAAGTAATGTGTATTTACTGTACTATTTTTTCGTCTACCTACCTTGTATTACTGATCGATGTAATTGAAGTTAGTTTCTTTTCGTTTGTGAGAAAATTACTAAGCTGTGCTAATAAGCTTATATCTTTTCATTTGTTTTAGTTTCGGTTCTGATGGAAGAAGTTGTTTGTTAAAGACATTGTGTTTAATTGGTCAGACACAAAACAGTTCGCAAGGTGCATTTGTGGATGAAATAATACGAGCAGTATTCACGTAAGTATTGCAATGGTCTGTATTTTCACTGCTGGAAAAAAATATACATCACAATTTTTTTACTAAGGGCCTTGGTTTTCCAATAGCGGTTGGCTGTATGTATTATTATCTACGTGATGTAAACAATTTACCTAAAATAACTATGAGAACAAAAAGGTTGCATAAGAAATAGTACTTTTTTCTATACATTATTTCATATATCTTCTATGATAATTTGTTATTATTGCAAATAAAATTTTATTTGTTTTTTTTATTCAGATTACCAAAAGGCAACGAAATCGATGATGTAGATGAAGAATACGACGCTGCATTTTCAGCAACACAACCTTGTGAAAAATTGTATCCTAATTGCAACGAGAATGTAGACTCACCATTTATTTCTTCTTGAATTGGGAATAAATTCAATTGTAATATAATATAAGATATTTTGTAAGCATCCCCTTATTTCTGTATTTTATGCTCTAACAAATGTGTAAATACTTGTGATTGTAACGAAATGAGCCAAAATTGTAAAAGATGGTCTCAAATGTTTGGAGGATGCGAGGAACATCACGTTTGGGGTCACCAGCTTGGAGAGATGTGCGAGGAACAGGGTGTGAATTTCCTCATTACCTATTGAAAAGGAAGGACCCTCCGAACAGACGGGTGTTGTGTCTGGTGGGTTACTTGTCGGTTGTTGTCGAGTTTTTGTATATATTTTTAATTTTCGGATAACTTTAATATAGAATACGTCAGTTTTTAGTTCGTATGTGTTTATGAGCCCACAAGACACAACACTCTTCTGGCCGAAGGACACTTTACGATAGTGGATGAGGAACTTTAAACCCTCTTCCTCTCACACATCCCCTAATATGTCTTGTATATTAAAAACTATAGAAGGTGTTTCTCAAGATTTAGTATTCAAAGAGATATTGACAATCAATCATATAGTGGTGTAAATAGTCACTTTAAAACTGACGATCGCAGGTTTGACTCCCAAATCCAAAGTTTATCCTTATGGGTCTCTCCGCCGTTTGTCGAAGCATGTAAGGTCGTTGATTACGGTTGTTATCGTTATTACCTAATAGCGATCGTTATTCATTGTAGGGGAATTATCAGCTAACACGTAGTAAAGTAGAGTATTATGTATTTTTCCCAGATGTGAATATTTACAGGTAAAATTGTCATTTAAATTTTGTATGTTGTTCGAAGACAAAAATATATGAATAGATCTATCAATTGAAAGGGCACGTGCTACCAAAGATTCACAGCAAGTATCACCTACTCCTCATCACTGTATTTTTTGCATATTTTCTAATAACAAAAAGATAGTGTTTTAAAGATTCATTATAACATGTAAATGTAAGCTTTTTTTCAAGGATCCCGAACATCACTGACCTCTTGTATAGATTTTCTGCTTTTTTTTTTTGTTCTTCAGAACTGTTATTTTTTAACGTAATGTAAAAGCATTTATGGATTTATTAACATATCGTTAGGTTCACACTATTGTTGAATTTTGTTTAATTCATCATAAATAAATTTTTCGTTAGGATCAGATTATTACACATAATTAAGGCAGTTAATAGAAAGGACACCTTTTTTCATATAAATTTAAAACCTTTCTTAATGAGTCATTGATATAAACCAAAAACAATAATGTCCGCAAACGAAAACCCCAAGGGCCCAAGGGCTGGCCTCCAATTTCACCCAATCAACATTTCAATTATCTTCACCGATCGCTATTTATGACAGCATGACAGAATTTGAAAATAATCAAATAAGATCTAAACCAGCCACTTTTGCAATAAATAGAGCTATTTTTTATATGTCACATCATAAAAACTAATGGAATGTTCAAAGTTATCGAATTTAAAAGTTGATGCGTATTAGTAATTAGATTTTTATTAATTAGTATTATTTGATCTTAATTTTATATTTAGTATAATATTACTTTTAATCTGTTCTGCAATAATTCTTACGCTTTGTTTATGGATATCGTATATGGGTCCGTTGGCGATATCGTATATATGCTCCAACTACTACGTAAGTTTAATCTATGTTGAGACGACGTTTATTAATTACTAAACTTTCTTGTTTAGCATATAAACTGTAGTAACTATTGTAAGTGTATATCTACAACAATTTTATATTAACATAGACAAATCTTGTGGTAATATCTTTGTTCAGACTTTCAATGTACTTACGTCACTATGTAATGGCTTTACCGTATTGATGTTACAAAGCTTACCCAACTCCTGTGTAATTGAAGCGTGATGTTTAAATGTTATAAAATAAATAAAATAAAGAGGACATAAGTAGAAACTACACACAATAAATACCGTTTTAAAAATTTACCGTTTTTTTTCTACAACTACACGTTTAGCTTTTATTATTTCTGAATCGAAATTTTCTGCTATTAAAATTGTTTTCAAAGAATTAAAATTCTTTTACGATTTATCAATTGAAAGCAAGAAAATGAAACATTTCTATTTTGTCAAATAGGTTAGTGCAGTGCATTATTCCCTTTTTGCTTTATTTAGTCTCTGCTAAAACTGTAAACCAAGAAAACGAAACGCAGTAATGAAATACTGCCGTGATTACTGTTATGAAAATGTACTAACTGTAGAAACAGTTCTACCAAGTGACACGATGTTATTGCCTTCTAGTGTTCGAGAATTCGGAAGCGAAATAACTCGTTCTTTTCTGACTAAAATCGTATTTATTTGTTATTATCGCAATAAAATATTACCTTTATTTTGTTCTGTAAAAGAAAGTTTCTGAAAATAATGAGTAAATGAATATTCGATCATTCTTTTATGTGTTTATTTGTCTTTTAAGATACTTTTATATACGTAATAATATATTTTACATTAATTTAATGATTATATTAGTTCTGTCAATTACCAGTTGTTTTACTCACCTTACCTCAAATTCATAATTATACGATTTGAAATTGTTGAGAATGTTTATAGCTTTTCATTCATTCTTAAAGAGATTGTTTAATTTAATGGAGGCATTTTTCTATAGACTTAATTTAATACTTTAGTTTTATGTAATTTCTAAATTATGTGTCACAGTGTATTTGTATAATATGTAATATCTGTAATAAAACATTATTTATTTTAAAAGTACAAGTGTTTTATTGTCATTCGTAAAACCGTACTTCCTACGAAATTCTTTAAGACTCTCATGTGCATTAATTTAATATCACACACCTGACTTGATTCAAATGTCACGTTTTCTTGGATGACGTCTTAATTAATATATTTTTTTTTAATTTCAGAAATATATTCTTACTTGGGATAACTGTGAGTATTGACACAGAACATGTTAATTGCTCTTTCATTTATACATGTTTGCGTCTACCATGGAGCGTTAAACAGTGTAGTTCATTTCAGGTTTTCTTAGTGGAAGATCCATTTTGTAATCTCATAATTATCGCACCATTTGCTTTCAATTAAAGCCGTTAAAATAAAAAATAAAAATGTTTTTAAAAGTTTTGTGTGTTATATTTTGTTGTGGTATATTAATTTTTATACGTATGGGAATGAATGAAGCCGGCGTTTGTAGCACGAATTACGCTTTGTTCAATCGTTCAGAGAGCAATAAAACGAGTACTCGTGTTCTTTCTAGACGAAAAAGGTTCTTGTTGTTTCCAGACGGCAGTTCGTTTCAATTAGGTATGTCCATTTAAGTAATATTATATTACTGTGTATTTTTAAGTAAAGTTCACTAGCATTTCGTTGGAAACCTGCATATTGTTGTACGTTATTTTTAATGAGTTACTATTGATTAGCCGTGACTTGTAATATAATTATGTATATATGTAATGTGGACCATGGTAGGTTTTAGTGTTAGCTGAACTAATTACTTTTCTGGTGTTGCAGACTTCATGAGCTACGTTATCCACTTTCATCAGGCAGACCATAATTACGCTTCTGAGTCACCTTTGTAGTAAAAAAATATATTTAGAATGTCTATCGTTTGTTACTTTTTGGTTTGTCGAAGGTTCCAGAAAGAATTTATAATAATATTATATACTCTCAATATTTTCAGTGTTCTGTGTCCAAACGTCTGCGCTGATCCCGATAGGAGATATTTTTCTGTACGGTAACACCGCGGCTTTGTCATGGCAATTACCAAGCGACCCGAAATCGATTCTGATGCTTAAGGAATACCAGGAAACTGGTCAGCGAAGAAATGATGACACGTACTACGTTAACGATGAAGGAAAAATTCTTTATAAATTCCCCCCTAAGAGGTAAACTTTTGAGTTTTATTGTTGTTTATATAAAACTAGCCGACCCGTGTCCACTTCGTTGGCCGTTAATTATTATTATATTAACTAAATAACATACTTTAAAGAACAAATTTTATAGCACTTAAATAAATAATATGTTGCTCACGTGTATTTATTATTTTAAATTACAGAACCAAATAACATACTTTAAAGAACAAATTTTATAGTACTTAAATAAATAATATGTGGCTCCAACGCCATCTATCAAAAATCTTCGATAGACTAAAATAAGACTAAATTAATAACGTCAAAAGACTTGTAAATTGTTTTCTAATAGTGATAGATGGCGCTAGTTTATTTAGCATTTTGATATTATATTTTAATCTTTTTCTTATTTACTGAATTTTTTGTTCAATTACAATAAAATATAGCCTATGTCACTCCTGAATAATGTAGCTTTCTGTTAGTGAAAGAATTTTCATGATCGGATCAGTATTTGCGAAGATTATCCCCTACATACAAACAAAGTTATAAACTTTACCTCTTTATAATATTAGTAGGTATAGATGTAGGTCAATATATTTTGAAGTTATCAAAGAGAGTTCATTGTATTTACCATAAAATATTATAAAAAAAAACTTTTGCTTATTAGGTAATGGAGTTTTTTTAATAGACATTTGACAAAACTTGGAATGATAAAACTTTTAAGCGAGTCGATAAAAGGTGTTATATTAATCTAAGTTTTATTTCTTTAAAGAGCTTTAGATTTTATTTCAATTTTAATTTTGTAACAAATCATTTTAATTAGAAGCTATTAAGTTTATTAAAGATAATTATCAAGATGATTAGTTTTTAGTAAAATTAATTATACTGTTAATGAAATATTTTTACATTAATACTCATATTTACAATTTTTTTTCTGTATTCAATTCCAAATTTAATTTAAAAACTTCATGAAAATCAAATTAATTCCAGATCGGCCGTGGTTATACCAGTATTCTCAAAACGGAGTACCGATGAAAAGAGGACGTATAAAGAGAGATTGAAAATTAAAATAGATCGGACGAAAATGCACCAGAGACAATCAAAACGAGATTCTTTTAAAAAGGACAACTTGGATGATGACAGTATTAAGTTTCATAGACTTAGCAGACTGGGGCTGTATGAGAAATTAGTAACGTTCATAACAGCGTAAGTTGTGTGTAATTGGATTATGTTAGAGATTGTAGAGATGAGACAATGAAAGGAAAGTCGCAATAAAAACAGTCTAGTACGTAACGACTACTAGTTTTGAGCTGAGGGTTCTGATATGTTAGATTTATTGTTTTACTATCTTAATATACAGTCTATAGCTTATAATGCTAATTTTCATAATTAAAAAGTTCTTATTATATTTGCAAATAAAATTTTATTAATCTGATACAAATTAACACTTATTTTGTTTGTTGGCTAACGAAATAAATACTGACGTCAATTACATGGACAAGTAACACAAAAAATAGTCAAATAAACACTCGTTATCAAATCCACAAATTATCAGCTTACGATTAAAACAGAAATCATCAAAATCGGTGTTGATGTTCCCAGCCGATTTCGGCTACAGTAACCACAGCGATACAGCATGGCTCAGCTGCAGGCACCCCTCTGCTCCGCCCTCTCGTGCGCCCAGATATGGCTGATGTAGCCAATCTTCGCACGAAACGTGCGATCGCACTTGGGGCACGTCAGGACACCGCCGCTGTACTTATAGTTAATAGCCTTATCATAGGTGGTCGGGCTTTATCTCGTCTTGTTTGGTATCAAGGTCAATTTTCCTTGTGTCTTCAAAGGAGGTTACGCTTTGCTTGATCAGCTGCCTCCATTTTAGACGATATTTTGCCTGCGATTTCCACTGCAAGTGATCCAGCTCGCACCGCTTCATGTGCCTCTTCAAAACGTCCTTATACCGCAGAAGCTGTCCGCCTTGCTTGCGCTTGCCCTCTTGAAGCTTGCAGTAAAAGATACGTTTTAGCAACCCTTGTTTCCGGCATGCGGGAGATTGCCCGCACCAACGTAATTGTCTTCGCATAATCAAATCGGTACAACATACAGTAAAAAGTTATGCGGTATAATAGAACACCGGTCGACGAAAAAATAGTCAAGAATGTACGCTTTATCACACGCTATATCCGCCAACCCGCATTGGAGCAGCGTGGTGGATTAAGCTCTGATCCTTCTCCTACATGGGGAAAGAGGCCTATGCCCAGTAGTGGGATATTTCAGGCTGAAGCGTACGCTTTATCAGATATTACTCAAAAGGTATTTGTCAGGTCTTAATTAAATTTAAATTGGCCTTTATGAGACGTTCCATCTTTAGTTTAAAAAAAAATCATCGAAATCGGCCCACCCAGTCAAAATTTCTACGGTAATATACACAAGAAAAAAAAAAACAAATTGAGAATCACGTCCTTTTTCGGAAGTCGGTAAAAGTAGAAAACTGATAAAAAATAACAATAGTTAACATTAGTAATTAAAAAATACTGATGAATTGAATAATAACAACCAAATTTATCATTACCTACAATATGTCAAAATCATTATTATTATATTATTATATTTTTTATATTCTAATAAAATCTAATAAAACATTGTAATTGAATTTAATTTGATATTCAATTTTCTAGTAGACGGATGATATTTTAATTATTCGTAATTGCTTCTGTAATTGCTTCGTTTATCGCTATATCTTAATATCGTGTTGGTGTAATTATTCGACATTATTAAAGTATCAATAAAATAATTTACTAACTTATAATAAACTTACTAAGAAGTTTTAACGAGACGAAACTTATCCAGGAGTTGATGCACCTTATAAAAGATAAGTCATTTACAGTATATTTTTGAAGTGAAACTTCATTAGGCGCCTGAGGGTAAAATTTTTAAGAAACGGAAACGTATTTGTCGATGGCACTGGAACGGAAATCTAAAGCTTTAGATTTGTATAAATATAATCGAGACTTAAAATTTGTTTGCCAAAGAAATTTCACTTCTGACATGTGTACTTTGTATGCACGCACTTTTTTTTCTATTTATTAAGTTTTTAATTATTTCTAATCAATTCATTATTTAACCATTACGGATTAAGTCATAAATCTTTGTCAATTCAACAAATCGTTTTTCCTGATTCGAAAAAGTATGAATAAGGTGGAACATTTAGAGACAGCTTTCTCTGTTAAAGTATAATCTGTGACTAGAATCTTGAAAGGGATCAGGTTATTTCGTATTGAATAAAAGCAATTTAGAATATATTGATAAATTCCTCTTTATTTTCGTTTAATCTTAACCGACACCTGTTTCCAGGCTCGGAGGCGACGGCAAACAGTGCGTTCTTTACAAACTATGTGAGACAGCTAGGATTTCAAGACAAGGCACATTCCTACAGGAGCTCCACCGAGTTGTCTTTACGTAAGTATGAACGCTGAATATCTCGAATGTTCGCCATTGTTGCTCGAGATAGGACGCCTTTGTGCGTTATTTAATTTAAGATTTTACATTAATGTCTGGTATTTATTTTACTATTAAGATAACATGTTAAATTCAAGTACTGTTATCTTTGTGATTTAAATTTTATGTTTTACTTTAAGTGTGTTGAGTGTTGTTGTGCAATTTTAATTTTAGTACCTGGTGCGAGCTTAGCTCGGTATTTTTAGTAAATCGTGTTTATTGGTATTTGAATAATATTTTTCGATTTTACCGATATAATAATAAAAAAAATATTAACTGGTTATTTAAATAAAAAATCATGAGTGCAATTAGAAAAAAAAGGAAAAATAATCGATCTGGAGACATGGGGATTTGAGTCGTGGTCTTCTCGGTCGATCCCGACCGGTCGATTTCCCACCTGAGCTATTACAACTTTACTGATGATTGCGAAATTTACCTTCTTATTCTAACGATATTGTAGCCATTTTTTTATTGCTTCCAATCTTAGAATCCTCGCTATATCGATTTATCGCTCCCAAAATCCCCTGCATACAAAATTTCATGAAAATTGTTGGAGCTGTTTCCAAGATTCAGATTATATATATACAAGAATTGCTCGTTTAATAGTATTAGATTAATATATTATTTATTGATTGTCGCTCTTGAAACGTGACTTATGTAAAGAGGTCAGATTGTTTATCTTTATGTTATGTAGATAGTAGAAAGTTTAATAATATTAATTTATTTATGATTTTTATTAATTTATATAAATAAATATTTAATAATAAATATAAATAATAAGTATAAATTTTCGTTGACTTGATTTAAATATAAATATTTAAAAAGTCTTACTTGGGTTCAAACATGTCGTGTTCTAAGTTTCTTGAATATAGAGAGCGGGTATTTACCAATTTATTTTTTCTACTTTTATATAAAGATTAAAAATTGAACAAACGTCCTCAGATTACCAAAAGGCAAAAACTTCGAAGAGACACACAGACACTACGACAAGGCACACACCCCGAGCGACAACTGCGCGGTTCTCTACCCATGCGACATCGACCTACCAGCTCCTTTAAGAGGCTAATAAAATACTTTGAAAATACAATATTGAGTTTTATTAAGTCATGTCACTTTGCTTAGTCATTTATATTAATAGTGTTCTTGAAACGACTGTCTATTTGGTGCAGTTTATAGTGACCGTATTTTCTGCTCTGGACTTTTGTGTTTGATTCCCGCTTTAAGTATGTAATATATAGTATATATATATATATATATATATATATATATATATATATATATAATATTTAATTAATATATAATATATATTTATGTGTTTTTATCACAAAAAATATAAATTTATTAGTCAACTGTTACCTTGAATAAAGGAATTAAAAGCCTTAGGAATCTTAGGAAAAAAGAACCGTATTTATGCGTTAAATAAACAAAAAGAAATATAAAAACAAAAACTTTAATCAATGTCTGAGGAAACCATATTTTAATTTAATGTATTTTTATGCATATTTTTTTAAATTATGCATATAAATAATCAATAAAAAAATCAAGAAATCAACGAAAAAAAAAACCTTACACACACTGCAATGTATTTGACTTACACACGCATATATAATTATACTCATATATATTAAACAATGAGATCACAGCTGTGTCGAGTCCCATGACAGGACACTCCACAGACACGGCCAAAATTACTGTGTCCTTTAATGGGACGCTTAACAGACAAGGGGTAAATCTCGAAAATACTTCAAATTATAATGAATTTATAGTTTAATTTGTATTTTAGAGCATATTAATGCAATGTTATAAAAATATAGAGGTTTAAGAGTAAGTGCTTCTCATACTTTACATTTCACGGGAATCAAAGCACAGCCTCCTTGGAGGCGTGCAATTACAGATAAAAGTTATAAACAACACTGTAATATTATGTTAAACTCACACTTCAATAATACAGGTGTTATAATAAAATATTGCTTCTTTTTTTCCCAAAATATTTTTTTTTAACTTTGTTGGTCTCTTATAAATGAATAAAAATAAATATAAAGAAACGTTTCACACTCAACCAAATCAAATCCAAATGACCACGCCATGTCTATGAGAACCATTTATACCTACTCAAAAAAGTTATGCTCTGCTACCGCATCAGTTAATTATTGAGCCGTTAATGCGTCACCAAACATAAAAAAAAAAATAAAAAAATACTTATTTGATGAACTGGTCAATTTGAAGACTAAAATTATACGTTTAAAACAATGGATTTTTACCGAGTACACTTACAGTGAATATTCGTTGTTTTATATGTAGATTGGTACACTCGTAACAAAA